>NC_133620.1:289022686-289105186 GCF_048593235.1 Sminthopsis crassicaudata
TTTTATATCATAATTGAACTCGAATACTTGGATGGTAGATTTCTCACAGACCCTTTGGCAGTGATCACACCCAATTTGCTCCCAATCAAGACCCTCTAATTGATCCCGGATAGGATGGTCATCCAAACTGCCCTGAAAATACTCCAGTGACAGGGAAACTGACAACCTCTATTCCCACGCTGAAATGGGGTCCCCTGCCTTTGTACAGGGCATGTTCTGCCCTCTGGGGCCAAGCGGAAAAATCTAAATCCTTCTTTCATAGCTGGCATCCTCTTAGAGTCATAGACGCTTCCAACTGGCAGTGATAAAGGCTCAACCTTTTTTTTGTTTTTTCTTTTTTTTTGGTATCATGGATCCCTTTATCCCCTTGGCAGTCCAATGAGGCCTACGGTTGAATATGTTTTTAATAAATAAACTACATAGGATTACAAAGGAAACTCATTCCAACGAAACAAAGACACGACTATTTTGCCATCCAAGTTCATGGAACTCCTCCTTTCCTCCCTTAGACCTTTATGATTCTATGGTCTCCAGACCCTGAGGGATCCAATCCAGCCTCCTCTTCCTTCCCCCAGTCCATTTTATAACAGGTGGTCCTCGCATTTCTTCTTGGATACCTCCAATAACAGGGCATTCTCTGTCTGTTAAAGCCATCTATTCCATGACTGGAAAGTTCTATCGTTAGAAAATTCTTTTGAATGGAACCCAAATCTGATTCCTTGAACCTCCATGTAGTTGTGAGTAAGAGTTTTGTTCTTGGTGGTTACCCCTTTCTTCTTGGTAAGCCTTAAACTATTTGAAGGCAGCTCTCCTTTTCTCACTCCCAGTGTTTCTCCTCCAGCTAAATAGTCCTTCTTCCTTTAACCCACTCTGGCACGGCATGGCTTGGAGTCCTCTCACCTCTTCCCCTAGCCGCCGTTTTGTCACGTCCTTCTGAAAGTCTGTCATCCCAGACTGACACGCCCTCCAGACAGTCTGACGGGCAGAGCGCACTGTCATCTCCCGGCAGCTCCCTGGATACTTAGCATCAGCCGGAGCCGGGATAAGCCAAAGTCTTTCTTCTTGGTCTTCAGGGGTAGAAGTGGAGGGGTGGACGCAGGATTTCTGAGGCTTCTCTCCTCTTCTATCGCCAGTGACCCTGGCTAGTCTTACTCCACCTGCTGACCCTCCCTACAATTCTCTGTGTACACCAAACCGGGCCGCGCAGGAGAGTGGGGGGGCCGTTTTCCTGATTCTAAACCAAGACTTATGAACTGTGGAGCCCGGCCGTGAAGAACGGAGGCGTGGAGGAATTGAGCAAAGCCTGGAGATGGTTCTGCTTTTATGATAAGATCTGAGAGATTCTGAGAAACCCCACCACCTGATTCAGTGCTATGATTTTATCGTTAGAATCCCCCAGCCTGAATCAGAGTGTCAGAGCTAGAAGAGACTTAGGACATCATCATTCGAGCCCCTTCGAGGTGAGACATAGGGGAGACATCGCTATGTCAGCAGCAATTTGGTGGCAAAGGCAGGATTTGAATGTGGCGCCTTTGATTTCCAAGGGCAGTCCGGTTTGCGTGGTTCTAGGACGGCTCCACATCCTGAGCTAAGGCTGTCAGGAGGCCCCTCCTGAAGTTCCATAGGTACTACCTGTCAGGGCTATCAGGCTAACCCACTCATCAGTCTTTTAGTAGGAGTGACAACCCTCTAGAACTCTGAAGGGGCGGGTAAGTTTGGATGGGGGTTGGGGAGGAGGGAAATTAAGGAGCAGAGTAGGCAGGGACCAGCCGAGAGTATGGAGACAATGCATTTCCCTGGCTGGCAGGAGACTGGTTCTAATGCTGCTGCTTACCACGCGGTGCCCGGAAAATCACTTTCTGAGTTTCAGGTCCCTCCTTTGCAAAACGAGGCAGTTGGACTCTAATCTGTTAAAAACCCTTTGGCTCTGCCGTCCTGTGCTTCTGTGTATTTCTAGGGCTCTGGATGTTAGGGGATGAGGCCCTGAAGACTAATTTAGCTTTTTACAATTTTTCTCAAGGGGACATTTCCAGCAGAGATGTTAGACAGGCTTCTAGATGCCAGAGGAAGGGAAGAGGGGTCTGCTCTGGGGTCACAAGCAGTGCTGGGAGGGAGAAGGGAACAGGGCCGGCCTGACTGTGGTAAAATCCTCCCTTCCCCATCCCCGTTCCTGCTCCTTATTCTCCCAGCAATGCTGACTAACCTGTCCCTCCTCTCAGTCTCTGTGCCCCAGCCTCCTGGCAGCTGACGCTCAGGTCTCTAAATAGCTTAATGTATGCTTCCCCGACCTTGCACTAACGTCTCTATATATTTATACTTTCACAGCCCAGAATTATAATTGCTTTTCACAAGGACCACATAGTGTCCAAATGCCGTCCGTTGGTAATACCCTGCAGGTCTAATCCTGCTATAAATCTCACATAAGCCCTTTTAATTGTACAGTAGAAGTAGCCTCTGGTTCCTGCAACCGAGGCTGGAGGGAGCCCAGGAAGTGGGGCAGTGTTGATGGATGGGCTCAGTTCCCAGCCGCCCCAGCTGAGGCCTTGGAAGGGGGCGAGTAGAGGAAAAGACAAACCCTGACTTTACCTGCCGTCTCTCTGGGCCATTTCTCTCTTCCTGAGGCCTGTCTAGAGAGGGGGGACCCAGGCCGGGAAAGAGACGGATAAAGCAGGTCAAGGTTGACACGTACGTTTGTGTGCAGGAACTTCCTTCACCCTGCCTCAGGCTGGGAGACCAGGGGCCCTTCACCTCCCACCCCTTCACCTGATCTGGCCCAGAGGCAGGCAACAAGGACGAAACAAGATTACCACAACCCCCAGCTGTTAAATGAATTTTGGTTGGGATGGAGGTTGGAAAACAGCTTTAGCCCGAGTGAAAGACAGAAGGAGAAAAACTGCTGCTCTCTAGATCTCCAAATTGAAATCTGAATTGAGCGGCAGTAGAAAGGGGCTGATGTACCTTGTAGCCTAATCCCTCTGAAAGATTAAAGATGTCTTTGGCCTGTATATTGTATTGATTCATCTTCTGAAATATAAATCATCTGTGGGCCTCTTGGCAGCCGAAGCAGCAGCATTGAGGAGCTGCAGCTGAAGTTGGGCGGTGGTGAGGAGTGGGGTGGAGGGAGGGGAAGGGATGGATGCTCACTGGCCTGAGGATGAACAGGGACAGCCTAATGAGCAGGGGCAACTCGTCTGGGGGCCTTCTGTCACTGCCCCAGGCTGCAGAGACTGACCAGCCTGCAAAGGAATGAACTGCTGCCTGGGAGAGTGGGGGAGGAAGAGGAGAGATGGAGAGAAGGGGAGGAAGAGGAAGGGAGGAGGAAAGAGGGGAAGGAGAGGGAGAGGGAGAGGGAGAGGGAAAAAGGAAGAGGGAGAGGGAGAGGGAGAGGGGAAAAGGAAGAGGGAGAGGGAAAAAGGAAGAGGGAGAGGGGAAAAGGAAGAGGGAGAGGGAAAAAGGAAGAGGGAGAGGGAAAAAGGAAGAGGGAGAGGGAAAAAGGAAGAGGGAGAGGGAAAAAGGAAGAGAGAGAGGGAGAGGGAGAGAAGGGGAGAGGGGGAGAGGGGGAGAGAGGGGGAGAGAGGGGGAGAGAGGGAGAGAGAGAGAGAGAGAGGAAGAGAGGGAGAGAGGGAGAGAGGGAGAGAGGGAGAGAGGGAGAGAGAGAGGAAATGGGATGGGAAGGAGGGGAAAAATACAAATTTAGCTCCCAAAGGGTAGAATTACTCTTTGATTAGCCTTGGTTGAACCCGCTCTTTCAAATTAGGGGAAGGGAGAGAGGGGATTATGTTCCATCTGAGAGTCCAGAAACAGCAGGAGGAAAACCCATCAACCCAGGAGAAGTCCAGAGAGATTGGTGGCAACTAAAAAGAGTCTGACTCCCCAGCAGGTCTGTGATCCTTGCCCATCAAGAGTAGTGAAAAGAAACTTGGGTTCCAGTCTTGGATTTGGACCCTATTACCTATATATCTTTGGGGGAGTCCCTCCTTCGTCCCTCTGGGGCTCAGCCCTCTTTAAATAGAGACTAAAGGTCTGGAATGAATGAATGAAAAGGCATTTATTCAGTGCCAAGCAATGTACTAAGTATTGGGCACACAGCTTTTTAAAAAGTGAGGCAGTCACTGCTCTCAAGGTGCTCACACTAATTGGGGGAGACAACTCATAAGAGAAGGCTCAGCTTCCAGGCAGATGAAAGGGCCTGGAAAGCCTAAGTAAAACCTTGGGCAAATGGCAAGTCTGAGGGATGCTCAGGTGACCTGAGTAGAGCAGATGACAGTGCCTAGAGCCTGAAGACAGGGCAGATGGCCTTCTGGTCCTCCAGCTCATTGCTAGGCCTGGAGTTGTTGACTCCCATCTCTTTCAAACCTAGTGAGCAGCCAAGCAGCCCAGGTGAAGGGGGAAGGCAAAGGGGAGAGTGCTCCTAATGGTCGCAGTGTCTTTCTGGATGGGTTCTGAGACGGGAAGGAGGTACTTCTCCAAGCTCCCTCCTAGCTGTGACATTTCATATTCGCAGGTTCTTCCCAGTTCCGATAGCCCACGTTTTGTTTTCTAATACCTGAAAGCTGTTAGGCGGACAGCTAGTTATTGTGGTGGAGAGAGCACGTGGTCCTGGAGTCAGAAAAGCACTGAGTTGAGATAAGCTTCAGACACTTACCAGTTATATGACCCTGGACACATCCCTTAACCTTTGTTGGTCTTAATCCTCTGGAGAAATAGCAAACCTCTCTAATATCTTTGCCAAGAAAACCCCAAAGGGTTCACAGTTAGACATGACCAAAGCAACTGAACAACAACAAAGTTCTAACATGTCTTCTAGCTCCGGGATGGTGTTTTAAAATTCTTCCAGCTTTGATATTTCATGCTCTGCTGACATTCTAGGTTCTAACGCCCCTTCTAGCTCTGATCTTTTATGTTCTGTGATCTAGCATTCTATGTGCTAAAGTCCTTTTCATATCAATTTTTTTTATGACATTGACTATTCTGGGATTCAGTGGTTATCTTTTCTTCCTTATTTATCTTTTTTAAAAGAAATGTTTTATGAAGTCAGGAGGACCTGAGTTCAAATTTGGCCTCAGACACTTGTCTTAGCTGAGTGACTTAGCAAGTCACTTAACTCCAATTGCCTCATCCAAAAAAAGAAAAAAAAAAAAGAAAGAAAAGAAATTTTTTATTGGTAATTTTTTCTTTACATCTTATTTACTTTAATCCTCTTACTTCCCCCTCTCCCAGACTGAGCTCTTCCTTTGGCAAAGAAAAACAAACAAACAAAAGGTTCAAACCAGGGACCAAGCTCTGTCTTTATATATAAATACTCTGTCCCACCTCTCTGCCTTGACTGGAAAGTAGGTTTCTTTTTCTGTCCTCCAGGACCATTGCTAGGTTTTCTTTTTAAATTTGTACTTCTGTCTCATGCGTTTGCATCTCTTTTATCTCCAAATACATCTCTTTCTTTTCCCTATAACAAAATACAAAAAAAGGAGAAAGAAAAAAAAGGCATTTCTACAAAGCCAAGCAACACAACAGAATATAACTTTACATGCAGAGGTACTCTTCTCTAGCTCCCCACCTCTCCGATGAAAAGAAGGTAAATTCTTTTCTTGTCCTCCTCAGTACCGGCATGGTAATTATAATTAAACTTCCTTCAGTTTCAGTTAGATGATGAAGTGGATAGAGTGCTGGATCTGAATTCAAATCTTACCTTAGATACTACCTGGGCAAGTCATTTAACTTCTTTTTGCCTCAGTTTGTTCAACTGTAAAATGGGGATAATAATAGCACCCTACCTTCCAGGGTTGTGAGGATCAAATGAGACAATATTTGTAAAATATTTAGCACAGTGCCTGGCACATAGTAGGCACGATATGATATGATACAACATGATCTGATCTGATATAGGATATAACTCGACACATCTATGAAAATACATATATAGTATATGCCAGGGCTTCTTAGTGTTTTTCTACTTGTGACTCTTTAATTCACCTGGTTATTATTGAGTGTTTACCCCCATTTGGTGATGTGCTAGCTGCCATAAAGATGAGGCAATGATATCCTTGTCCCCAGGCAGCCTAAATCTAGTAGAGAAGATGAGATATAACTCAATAAACAAAGCTTACGTTAATGCAGCACTTCTATAATTACGAAGCACTTTCATATCCATTATCTCTCTTAGTGTAGACAGAGTTGTCAGGACAGTTGTCGGGACACTCTTTTTACAGATGGTGAAACTTAGTCCCAGGGAGCATTAGAGTTGACCGTAGGTTAGTCAGCAGCAAAGCCAGGACTGAAGTTCTTTGCAAGGCAGCAGAGGAGGCCCATCTCATCAGAGGAGCAGGCAGGAAGTGCTCCTTCCTCACTCATGGCCATGGCCTGACGTTGGGGGAAAATCCAGGGGGTTGGGGTCACTAAGTTGAACTTCAAAGATCTCAGAGCTTTAGGAAGGATATCAAGGTGAGAGAAAAGTGGGATTGAAGATGGGTTCCTCTGGACCCATTTGGAGTGGAAAAGTACATATCCCAGGAAATTGCCTGTGGGCCACTTAGCTGTGTGACTTGGGGCTAGATCTTCATCCAAAGACCCGGGCATTAGGTAGATTTAGGAAGATGGTAACTAACAGTGAAACTTTAAGATGTGCAAAGGACTTTATATACATTATCAAATTTGATCTTCAAAAGGAAGATGGCAGGGTGGGAGGATGGATAAAGGGTAGGATTTGGATTCAGAAGATCTGATCTTAAATCTTTCCTTTGTTCCCTGTTTGTCCTCTTGAGCAAGTAACTTCTACTTTAGAGAGGGCCTCAGTTACTTGGGCTTGGTCGGGATGAGCTCTGAGGTCTCTTTTACCTCCCATTTAGGCTTTTATCAATTCTGTGAGAAAAGTAATGTCATCCACATTTTATAATTGTGGAAATTGAAGCTCAATAAATCATGTAGCCAGCAAACATGAGAGGCAAGATGTGAACTAAGTTTTCCTGACGTTTAAATATGATTCATTCAATAAACTCTGGGTTTTAAAGAGCGTCTGTTAGAATTAGAATAGTAGAGATGACTATAGTAATCTACTATTTGATAAATCCAAAGATTCCAGCTGCTGGGATGAGAACTCACTTTATGGAAAAACTTCTGGGAAAATTTGAAATTAGTATGATAGAAACTAGGTATAGACCAACATCTCACACCCTACATCAAGACATGATTTAGACATAAAGGGTGATACTGTAAGCAAATCAGGAGAGCAAGGTACAGTTTACTGATCAGATCTTTGGAGAAGAGGGATTTATGACCAAACAAGAAATAGAGAATGTTATGAAATACAAAATGGATGATTTTGATTACATTAAATTAAAAAGTTGTACATAATAAAAAATAATATAATCCTAAAATATATAAAGAGAATTGACTCAAATTTACAAGAATGTAACCATTTTCCAATTGATAAATGATTAAAGGATATGAATAGACAATTTTCAGATGAAAAAATTAAAACCATTTCTAATCATATGAAAAAAATGTTCTGAATCACTACTGATTGGAGGAATGCAAATTAAGACAACTTTTAAGTACTACTACATACGCCTAGGGTTGGGGAAGGTGACAGGAAAAGATAATGATGAAGGTAAGAGGGGAGGTGGGAAAACTGGGACATTGTTAAGGGAGTTGTCAGCTGATCCAACCATTTTGGAAAAGAACCTGGAACTATGCCCAAAGGGCTATCAAACTGCATTCCATTTGATCCAACAGTGTTTCTACTGGGCCTGAATCTTTTTTTTTTTTTTTTAATTTATAAATTTTTTTGACAGTAATTTTTTTAATAACATTATCCCTTGTATTCATTTCCCCAAATTATCCCCTCCCTCTCTCTACTCCCTCCCCTAGATGACAGGCAATCCCATACATTTTACATGTGTTACAGTATAATCTAGATACAATATGTGTGTAAATCCAATTTTCTTGTTGCATATTAAGTATTGGATTCCAAAGATATAAGTAACCTGGGTAGATAGACAGTAGTGCTAACAATTTACATTCACTTCCCAGTGTTCCTTCTCTGGGTGTAATTGTTTCTGTCCATCATTGATCAACTGGAAGTGAGTTGGATCTTCTTTATGTTGAAGATATCCACTTCCATCAGAATACATCTTCATACAGCATTGAAATGTACAGCGATCTTCTGGTTCTGCTCATTTCACTCAGCATCAGTTGATGTAAGTCTCTCCAAGCCTCTCTGTATTCCTCCTGCTGGTCATTTCTTACAGAGCAATAATATTCTGTAATATTCATATACCATAATTTACTGGGCCTGAATCTTAAAGAAATCATAAAGAAGGAAAAAGGAACCCAGTGTGCAAAAATGTTTGTACCAGCGAGGAAACTGAGTGAATGCCCCTCAATTGGAGAATGGGTGAATAAGTTATGGCATATGAATGTTATGAAATATTATTGTTCTGTAAGAAATGACCAGCAGGATGATTTCAGAGAGGTCTGGAGAGACATGAATTGACACTAAATGAAGTGAGCAGAATCAAGAAAACATTGTGCACAGCAACAGCAAGATTATGTGATCAATTCTGATGGATGTGTCTCTTTTCAACAGCGAGGTAATTCAGGCCAGTTCCAATGGTCTTGTGATGAGGAGAGCCATCTGCAAACAGAGAGAAAACTGTGGGGACTGAATGTGGATCACGACATAGTATTTTCACTTTTTTGTTATTGTTTGCTTATATTTTGTTTTCTTTCTCATTTTTTCCTCTTTGAGCTGATTTTTCTTGTGCAGCATGATAATTGTGGAAATCTGTATAGAAGATTTGCATATGTTTAACATATATTGAAGTACTTACTGTCTAGAGAAAGGGGTGGGGGAAGAGAGGGAGAAAAATTTTGGAACACAAGATTTTGCAAGGGTGAATATTGAAAATTATCTATGCACATGTTTTGAAAATAAAAAGCTTAAAGAAACTAGTACAATCAAGATTAGGAGGAAAACAGAAAGCTGGTAAACATTTTTTATATTCAATATTTCTGATAAAGACCTCATTTCTCACTTATGTAAAGAACAGAATCAAATCCATTAGAATAGAAATTATTCCCCAAATGATAAATGATCAAAGGATATAAATAGGCAGTTTTCAGATGAAGAAATTAAAACTATAGTCATATGAAAAGTGCTCTAAATCACTACTAATTAGAGAAATGTAGATTAAAACGAGTTTGAGGTACCACCTCATAGTAATTGGTGGTATGAGTGGTAATATGGCTAAAAAAAGAAAATGATCAATGTTGAAGGGATGTAGGAAAACTGGTATGCTGATGCATTGTTGGTGGAATTGTGAACTAATCCAATCATTCTGGAGAGCAATGTGGAACTATACATAAAGGGCTATAAAACTGGGCAATATTCTTTGATCCAGCAATACCACTACTAGGTCTGTATCCCAAAGAGATCACAAAAAGAGAAAAGGAGCCACATGTGCAAAAGTATTTATAGCAGCTCTTTTTGTGGTGGTAAAAAATGGAAATTTAAGTGGCTGTCTATTAATTGGGGGCTGAAGAACGGAACACTATTGGGTTATAAGAAATGATAGCAGGTAGATTTCAGAAATCTTTTGGAAAGATTGACATGAACTGATGAAGTGAGAACATTTTACACAGAATCAGCAATATTTGCAATGATAAACTATGATAGACTTAGTTCTTCTCAGCAATAGAGTGATCCAACATTATTCCAAAAGACTGGTGATGGAAAATGCCATCTACATCCAGAGAAAGTACGGTGGAGTTTCATCTTTTTTGTTTGCTTTTTCTTTCTTATGGTTTTTCCATTTTGTTCTCATTCTTCTTTCACTAATTCATTTCACTTACTTGCTATTTACCTTTATTTCCTTCTCTGTAAAAATCAGACAATAATATGTTCTTTTTGGCCACAGAAGGCAGATCCCAGGAAAAATGGTTGGAAGTTGTTTAGACTCAATGACAGAAAAGTACAACAAACTCAAACAACTTCCTAGCAGTTAAAGTTGTCCAAAGCAGTATGACATACGTAAGAGACGGTGGGTTTCCCTTCCTTGGACATCTTCAAGCAGATGCTGGATGATTACTTGTTGGGTACATTTTATTAAGGATTCCTTTCATGTGTGAGTTGATGGCTGATGAGGTCATAACAACTGTGAAATATTGTAATTTTGAGATGCTATAAGTGTCCCCCTTGCAAGGGAGCTCCTGGCAGGGTATATCTCCGCCCTCAGCATCTGCTCGGAGGAGACTACCAGGGGAGAGAGGCATTGGCTTTTCTTCTGGGGCCATTATTGTGTGATGTATTAATTGTGGTTGTTGGCCAGAGGGCCAAGGCATGGGAAGCACTGCAGAGCATGATCAGTTAGGGAGGCTTGGTTAATTGAACCTCATCAAATGCCACAGGGCAGCTGATCCTGCCATCTGGCTGGGTTAGATGCTGATAAACACTTCTAAGGGTTTGAGTTGGTAACAGGTCCCCGAGTGAGAATCCCATCCCACAAGAAGTGGGATAGGGTGCGTCGAGTTCTCCCTGTCTTGGGATACACCTTCATTTGGAGCTATCATTCAGAGTTCCAACACAAAGTCTTAGATTTGGGTTCAGAGAATCTGGGTTTGTCTTTCCAGCATGGTTGAAACAGGATTTGAGTTAAAATCCTCTTGTGGCTGCTACTTATTATTTGAATGACCCTGAGCAAATCCCTTGACTTCTTTGGGTCTCGGTTTTTTCCCTTTTCTTTTTAAGTTGTATTCTTTAGACAATCTTTCAGATCTCTGCCAGCTCCAAATCTATGATGCTAAGTAAAGCACGGTGCCTCTCATGTGGTAGGCATATAATACATATATATGTATACATGTAAGCTATAATAGGATATAAGCTACTTTAAGGCAGAGATTGTTTTTGCCTTTCTTTGTATCCATAATGCTTGGTACATAGTAAGCACTTAATAAATGCTTGTTGATGGACTGATTGAGCACTTAACAAAAATGAATTTCCTTTCTGGGTCTAAATTTCCACAGATGTATTGGGTAAAGCCCCAAGGTCCTCTCCTTTTCTTTTGGTTTAGCAGAAAGGTTTTTGGTCAGAGACTTGAGTTCCAATCTTGGTGGTGCTACTTATTAACTTAGATGACCCTAGACAAGCCATTAGCCTTTTTTGCCCTCTATAAAGTGAGGGGGGTGGATGTCATGGATTCTTAGATTTCTTCCATCTGCAACACTATAATCTTATGATTCCTAAGTGGCAAAGGCAGAAGGAAAGACACTGAATTTGGAGTCAGAAGTCCTGGATTTGAATCCCAACGTCGTTTCTTATTATTTGGGTTGGCTTTGAGCAAGTATTTAGCTCCTCTGTAGCTCAGAATAAATACCCTCCTCTAGGGTGCAAACACTAATACTTGTTTAATGAGGGGGAAAGGAAGGGACGCTTCCTGGGGTGAGGTTTGATCACAAGGTGGAACAGGCCGGTATGTGTATCTTTGTGAGCCCAGGCAGACACAGAGCTTGGTATTTGACACAGAGCCCCAGGAAAGGCATTCTGCGTTATTGTCTGTTCTGAGCAGGATCTGGGCCTGTCTGGGAGAGCAGGTGGATTTCAGGAGCTATCCAGGTCTCTTTGCCATTTGAGCCTTAGCATGCCTTGAACACAGAACCTTCCATCCAACAGTGAGAAAAGAGGCATGAGGTAAGGTAAAAGAGATGCTGGAGCCACAGAATGTTAAGACCAGAAGGAATTTCAGAGACCACCTAAATTCATCCTTCTCTTTTTCATAGCCAGAGAAACTGAGGCTAGAGATGCCAGGTACTTTGTCCAGGGCACATCCCATCCGTGGCTAAGTGAGGACTAGAATCTGTGCCTCCTCTCTTGCAGTCACACTTATCTTCTTGGCTCCTCCAGAGATTTGATAGCAGGGGGGGAGAAGAGAGAGAGCACAGAACTCTAAGGTTATTGTTCTTTCTAGGCCTAGGTAAAGGAGGACTCAGAAAGAGGAGGCTGGGAGCAGACAAACTCACTTCTATCAGTGGTCAATTAGTCAGTTAACAAGCATGTATCTTCTAAGCCCTTACTATGTACCGGTTTCTTGAGGCTCTAGCCTTGACTTTAGAAAGCATATGGGCATAATTCAGTACTTGTGCCCATCTGGAGTGCTCGTGTGCTCGTGTAGGGAAGGCTGTATGTGTCAGGGTACCTCTGTGTGTGTCCATGTGCTTCTCTGCGTGCGTCCCCGGGTGTGTTTGGTTGTGTGGCTGGGGCACAGGTGGTTTCCTTTGGCAGAGGAAGCCTGCCTCTCTCTGCCCAACTGTCACCGTGGGCTTCAGGGCTGGGGCCAGGTCTCTGCTGGGATTGGCTTCCTTCTCCACTGGGCCTCCTGGAAGGAGGGCAGGAGCCCCTGCGGGGACAGGAGGCAGCCTCAGGTCTCAGTGCCAGCACTTGGGCCCCTGATTAAACATGAAGAGCTACATCCCTCTCTGGGTGGGAATGAGAATGTGAGTCAGAAGAGAATGGATGACAGAAGGGAAGATAGCCCCAGAGATCCAGGCAGGGAGGTCATGGGAGGAAAACACAAATTTTCCCGTGCTGTACTTGGAACAGATCTGTGGGGCTTTTTGCCTAATTTTGTTCAGTATCTTGTGGCCTAACTTTTCAGGTTATCTTTGGGTTTGTGACCCATTTCTGGGCCAGCATTAGCACACACACACACACACACACACACACACACACACACACACACACACACACCTATTTACATAGTTCTGGTAAGGCTGCTGGTGATGAGCAAGACTAAGATAACTCATTGGGACTGCAGATTGAGGGCCAAAAGGACATTGGAAGCCCTCTGTTTTATAGACAAGGACACTGACCCTCCATGGATTTGTAGTATAGCTGAGATTGGAGCTAATATACTCTGATTCCGAATCCAGCCAGTTTATCTAAGCAACCATGTGGCTTAGTGGGAAGAGTCCCACGGGAGTTAGTCAGGAGACCTTCATTCAGTTCTTACCACAGGCATTAGCCATGTCACTGTTGGCCAGTCTTTTCTTTAAGTCTCAATTTCCTTATCTCTAAGATGAGGATAATAATTCTTGTTTGCCTTCCTCATGGGACTGTTGTGAAGACAGAGCAATAATGGATGCAAAGTGCTTTATAATCATAAAACACTGTCTCTGTCTCCTCTTTTCTCTTTTTCCCTCTCTTCCTTTCTCTCCTTTTTCTTTCTCTCTTTCACTCCCTCCTTTTTCTTCTTTTTCTGTCATTCCCTCTCTTACTCTTCTCTCCCCTCTTTCTTGTCTCTCCTTTCTCTTTCTCCTATCTCTTATCTCTGTCTTCTTTCCAGAGAGAGGAGAGCAAGAGAGCTAAATATTAATCTACTTTCTACCCCCATTTCAAATCCAGTTCATGACACCTTCTCTGGTCAGCTCAGCCCATGAGATTTTCCTTTCCTCTGATCCTCTTTAGCGTTTCTCCCTCTGTAGCTCTCAGGAAACACTTAACTACAAATCAACTAGGTTTCATTGTTTCCTGGGTTCCCAGCTAAATTGTTAGCTCCTTGAGTGTTGGTACTTTGTCTTACACTTCTCTGTATTCTCTAACACAGCGTGGTGCAGGTCTGGACCCAGAATTCAATAAATACCCACTGAATGGAATGGATGAATGGGCCAGTCAGTTCACAAATGTTTGTCAGTGAAAGCAGCCACTAACATCACTGTCAGGCGTGATGTTAGGTCCTGGGAGGAGATATACACTTTAGTTATGAATGACTTGGATGTTGAGCCCTGGTAAGCATCCCTGGTAACTCATTGTTCCCCTGTCACTCCATTGAGAACTGTTCAGCTGGCCCCATCTCAGGTCATCCAACAGCATCTAGGAAAGTATCTTGGCCTGAACATTCTTAAGCACAGGAGAACTGAGGGTGGGAGGAGGACATAGAGAAGAATATTTCTGCAGAAGGGGACCCTTCCCATTGCATCTCCAGAGGAATGCTTCTCTACTACCCAAGCCCCATTGTTTATGAGGATTCCATGAAGGCAGATTTCACCATTTCAGGTTCTTGTCTGTGAGTCATGGAGTCACTGAATTCATTGAACTATAGGTCCCTTGCTATGTCAGAACTGGAAGACACTTCCAAGGCTGCCCGGTCCTTACCCTGCTTACAAGCATCCTTGACAAATTGCTATCCAAATTCCATTTGAGGACCTCTAATGATCAGGGACCTACGGTATCCCTTTCCATTTTATATAGTTCTTATTGTTCAGGGGTCCAATCCAATCCACCTTCCTGACTTTCACCTAGTGCTAATAAAAATTCCCATCCAGGCAATAGTCCTCCATATACTCAAAGCCAGCTACCCTTTCCTTTCTAAACCTTCCCTTCTCAGGCTTATCACATCTTAAGTTCCTTCAGGAAAGTGATTTCAGTCAGAATTCTAGGAGGTTACAGTTAGATCTCTGAAGTCATCTACATCCCACCTATAAAATTCCCCAGAAATAATCATGCAACCTTCCTTTGAATACCTCCAGTGATGCAGAATCTAATCATATCATGCATCAGATTACAAAGTTGTGGTAGTCTCTTCCTTTCTCCTTTTTAACCAATCTTTCACCTTTAGATGTGGAACATCCAGTGTCCTCTCAGTGTCTCTTATGTTAGAGCATTGAATGTTTGGATTAGCCCGAGTCCTAGATGAGAAAACTGGAGACCTAGTGTGGATTAGATTTGTTCATGGCCACATAGTACCTTAATGGCTGGCTCAGAATACCAGATCCAGAACTGTACTCCATGATTGAGGATCAGAGTTTTTGAGGTAGAAGAAGAAATCTTATTGATCCAACCCTCTCATGTTACAGATGAGAAGACTGAATATTTGAGAAGGTAGGGGACCTATCAAAGAACACATGGGTAAAAAGTAACAGCAATTATTTGAACTCACATCCTCTGACTCAAAATCCAGTGCCCTATTCCCTAAACCTCAATGTCACCTTTGTTTCTGCTGAGCTAAGTCAGATGACCACAATGGAAAGAGGACTTGAATCCTCAAAAGTTATGGAGAATAATGCTCCCTCTCAAATGATTACAATTTTGTTTTAGCTAAAAGTATGCTGGGGAAGCAATGAGACAAAGGAATTGTTATGATGACAATCCACTTGAGAGGCTAGACTTAAAGTCAGGAAATCCTGGGGTTTAATACTTGTTCAGTCACTTACTAAGCTGTGTGATCTTGGGTATATAGCACTAGTCAGAAACCTTGCCACCTTGGCTTATCAAGAGGAATTTCCCAGGCTGCTTTGTGAAAGGTTATCTTACCTTACTGCCAGGAAGAACACTCTCTTTTCTCGTTTTCTCACCTGTTTCCACAGCTGCATAATTGTTATTCTAGAGATGAGTCTTTTTTTTTTTTATCAGTCTGACCTCCAAGCAAAAGAGTTTCCCAAGGGGAAACATCAAACTTTGCATTTAGATAGGACCTTCCATCAGAATCTCTCCCCAGTGGCACTCAACTGAGCTTAATTAAAGAGGCCGTTTAAGAGTCGGACCAGGAGTTGGGTGGTTTGGGTTCCGGTTCCAGCTCACTGTTTACTCTCTTATGTGACCTTAGGTAAGGCAGCACAGTTTTCTAGCTTGTTAAATGGAGTTATTAATGCCTTGTTTCACTCAAAGGGATTGGTACGAGAACAATCCACCTGAGAGACGAGGCTTAAAG
Organism: Sminthopsis crassicaudata; assembly: GCF_048593235.1. Taxonomy (NCBI): domain Eukaryota; kingdom Metazoa; phylum Chordata; class Mammalia; order Dasyuromorphia; family Dasyuridae; genus Sminthopsis; species Sminthopsis crassicaudata. The sequence continues at coordinate 289,038,385 of NC_133620.1, forward strand.
TCAGGAAGCCCTGAGTTCTAATGCTAGTTCTTCTTACTAAACTGTGTGAATTTGGGCATATAGCACATAGGACCTCTGTTTCCTCATTGGTAAAATAAATGGTTGCATGATTTCTAAGGTCCCTTTCAGCAATAAATAAAGGATCCTATAAGCCTATAATCAACCAGTCAGTCAACCAAGAAGCATTTATTAAGCACCAACTTTGTGTTTAATCAAGCTATAATATATACAAAAGTGGGACAAATACCTGTCCTCAAGGAACTTATATTCTACTGCAAGGGAAATGTAATAGCTTATATTTCTATATATTCCTTTATACAAATTCAACTCAAATGCCACCCCTTCCATGAAACCTTCTAGGATTCCTCTTTCTTGGTCATTTTCTCTTGGACTTCACATAATATATTGTCTTGCCCCATATCTAATGAATTTATAGATCATATAGGTTAAGAGCTAAAAGAGACATCTTGTAGATGACGAAACAGTTTTAGAAAAGTTCAAGCTTGCCCAGGGTCATGTAGCTAATTGAGTGTCAAAGGTGAGAACAAGTATTTATAGTTATTTGTGACTCCATGAAGTCAGGGACTATGTTTTATTCACACTTCTGGATCCAGTAGTGCTATGACCACCCTAGATGATTAATAAATTTTTAAAAAATGAATGCTTGTTTTTCTCTTTTTTTTTTTTTTTTTTTTTTTTTTTTTTTTTTTTTTTTTTTTTTTTTGGCTAAGGCCATTGACTTGCCCAGGGTCACACAGCTAGTAAGTATTAAGTGTCTGAGGTGGATTTGAATTCAGGTCTTCCTGACTTCAGCCCGGTGCTCTCCCCACTGCTTCATCTGGCTGCCCCAGAATGCCTGTTTTTCAATATAGTAATCTTGGGTTTAAAAAGCTCCTTCCTCGCCATAACCCCATGAGATAGGTACTTTGATTTTTATTTTTTCCCATTTTACAGATGGGAAAATTGAAGCTCAGATAGGTTCTCACAGGCGATTTAAGAGTTGGAGTATGGTTTTGAATTCAGTTTTCCTGACTCCAAGTTCAATAATTTTTCCACTTTCTTGTGTTGCTTCATGAATGCTAATGTGTGTTGTATAGAAGCGAACTATTCCTCTCATGAACTTGTGATCCTAGGACAAGGCAGAGGAGGTAAGGATGCAACCCATGCCCTTCTTTTCAACATCCTCAAAATATTTCAGCTTTACTATAGGGATCCCTACCTTATGCATAGATCTTCCTGGTCTAAGAGCCAGTCTTATCAACACACAGATGAGCTGTCTTAGAGAAGGGCACAGCAGTTGGGGAGCAAAACTAAATTGCCTTGGCCATCCCGCTTGTGAGCCTGCCTCAACATATCTTGCCTCTGTTTCCTGCATCTCTCCTCTGAGTCTTGGGTCTGCTCCCAGATATGAGAACTACAAAGGATAAAGAAAATCCCTTGCTCCCTGTTGCAGGAGATGTGAGGCTCCAGAACCCTGTCCCTGTGAAACACTGGGTGAAATGTGGCTTTGGGCGTTTTCTCATTTCCCCAGTAGCACTGTATCTCACCTGGGACTTCGTCCTGGGAAGCTATAAGATGATGGTGGAGTGGAATGGAATGGGAGATTCGGGGGAAGGCAGCTATGCACGCTGCACACAATTTTTGACCCAGATGATTGGTCTGCATCTCTTCTTCACTGACATCGATCCGTTGGCAAGTGCTACCATGCCTGTTGTGTGCCCAGGGCTGGTGGGGGGTCGGGAAGCTTTGTCTGGGGGAGGATGGAAGGTGTGATTGGGTCTCTGCTCTCCAGGAGCTCACAAAGAAGACAAGGAGGCAGCAGCAGCTTACAGCAAACGGCAGTAATTATAAGAACAATTCCCACTTATCTTAAGGTTCCCAATGTGCTTTACCAGCATTTTCCCCACTAGATGCTCATAAGATTCTGCTGAGGTAGATGCTGTTATCACCTCCATTTTGCAGATGATGACACTGAGGCTCAGGGAGAGTAAATAACTTGCTTATTCCCGTAAGTGCCTGGGGAGAGGTGGGGGAAGGGGACTTTGAATCCCAGTCTTTCTGACTCCAGGCCCCTCCTTCTATCTTCCAGGCCACATGGCCTTCTCCCCAAAGTGGCAGTTTTGAGAAGGGAGTGGTCAGGAAAGGCCACGAGCCCTGGCCTTGCAAGGGCCTAGATTCCAGTCCCGCTCTGTCCTAGCCGCACAGCCTTGGCCAAGTCATTTCCTTTTCTGTAAAAGGATAGAATTGAACTATATTTCTGAGATTTTCCAGAGCCAAATTCTATACAGGGACATTCTAGTAAATTGTGAGCTCCTTGAGGGCAGGAATTGTCTTTTGCCTCTTTTGATATCTCAATGCTTAGCATAGTACCTGGCACATAGTAAAAGCTATATAAATGTTTGCTATTATTATTATTAATTACTAATTAATTAATTATTATTAATCCACAACACTTAGCATAGTACCTGTCACAGAATATAAATATTTACTATTTTTAATCCTCAATACTTAGCATAGTGCTTTGCACATAGTAAGCACTAGATAAATGAAGCTATTATGTTATTATTAGTAGTGGTATTATCTCTAGCACTTGGCACAATGCCTGGCATATAGTAGGCACTTAATAAATAAATGTCTGACTAATTATTGCTGACAACTGAGATTGAGCTTGTCTTGAACAAAAGCAGAAGTTAGACGAGGGAAGAAGATGGGAGAATTGAGACAGTGCCTTCTAGGCCGGAAGAAGCACAGTATAAATGAACATACTTTCATGTTTGTATATTATATATTAATCTATGTGTATAAAATACATGTTACATTTGTATAGTATGTGCATGTCTAGCAACATGGTGTAATAACTGGAAGGTTGCCACTGCAGACTTAAAGCTTAGCTCCTTGTCTGCCTTATATGCCATGGGCAGATTGTTTAATCTCTCGGTGCCTTCCAGGCAAATTTCCAAGATTATACATTACGGACAAATTAAGAGATTTGTAACACTATGATTAAATTATAGTTTGGACACTCCTCTCTTCCTTGCCTCAAATAATTTGTGCATATGCATATGTATATTATATATATGTATATAATGTGTGTGTACATATATATATATGAATATGCACAAATTTTCACCTTTCATCTCATTTGATGCCCATGTTTCCATGAGATAGGAGAATGAGACCAAGGGAAGTGACTTGTCCACAGCTGGAAGTAGCAGAGCCGGGCTTGGATTTGGGGCTTCTGGTCCATCTGCCCCGTGGTAGCCACCTTTGGGCACATGCAGGTGTGCACAAAGCATATATGGCAGTGACAAAGGCCCCTTCTGTCTGGGGAAGATTAGAGGACAGATCAACTTGGATAGGGAATTCTCCACTAGCCAGGCCAGTACTCGTTGGGCTGTTGGGTCATTATTCTGTGACATCCATCCCTGGTGGTTTCCGTTTGTTCTGGCAGATCCCTGGCTAAGAGAGCTGCCTGACTTGTTTCAGTAAGATGAAGTTTAAAAGATATTCCTGTTAGCCCTGCCTCCCATGGATGGATGGATGGAAATCATTTATTAAGTGTACTCTGCGCCACGTTTAACTCGGGTGATACAAGTGCTAAAAGCGAGACAGTACCTGTCCTCAAAAAGGTTAGGATTTAATAGGGAGCGACTGCACAGATAGAGGAGTGGTGGCTGGGAGAGGATGTTTTGATCTGTGAAGTCAAAAGGATGGTGAGTGGAACCTTAGGGGAATCTACTAATGCATTCCTTCCAGAAGCAATGATTGTATTGATTTAATTAAATTTCCAAAGGCTGGATGGCAGGTGAAATATGGTCGGGTTGATCTAAGTTGGTTAAATAGAATGGGCAATGCATTTGTGCTCAGTTACCAATACAGACCGCTCCACCCCTGGGCTGAGCTCCAGAGGGTGCTGCAGCAGAGTGGACGGCAAGATGAGCAGGGTGGACGTATGGATGGGAGATCAATTGAAGCTGGAGATCCAGGGAAGTAGAGCTCCATCCTTCTTTTGAGTGCTTACCTTGTGTTCAGGCCTCTGGTAGGTTTTAGGGGAGAGGAAAGAAAAACATCTCCTTTGCCTTAGCTAAAGATGACCTCATCTTTATATCCTGTAGTCTTATCTCCCTGGCATGTCAGCCCCTCTAGCCTATAGGCTGGGGGTGACCTTGGGTGCAATGAGTGAAAGCAATGAAGTGGAGGGGGACGTGCCTCGTTCCCAGATGGTGCCTGTTATCTGACTCATGAAGCAGATGGGCCCAGGAAGTCAATGAGAGAGTCGATAAGGAGCAGCTTGGAGACAATTGTTGCCGTCCCTCTTTCTACTGTGGATGCTGCCTTCACAGATAATCCTCTGAGTTAGAATTAATACATCCTAATCCATCAAGCTGCACGAATCTGTTGAACATCAATGTGGGGTAGAGTCACAGGTCTTTGTGCCCAGGACAAGTACCACAAACCAAGCCTAGCAAGAGCATCATGAAAAGTGCCTTAATTTAGGGGTAGAGGCAATGAACACTGCCATGTAGAAGGGAGACAGAGACCTCAGCATCGCTGCTTGGGATGACAAATGGGATGGGAACAGGGCTGGTGCACTCACCTAGCAACATCTCTGATCAGATTCCTGTTTTAACTAACTTTTCTTGCTAACTAGGAGCGAGGCTGTGAAAGCAAGGCAAGTCTTAGCAGAGAAGACACCTTCCCTAAGCACCCTGGAACCAAGCCATGGCTAATCCACTCTCTGTATGGGGAACACATAATTACAAGACATGGTCCCTGCCCTGGAAAAAGTCACAATCCAATAATAATTGACGCAGGTGAACTCTGTAAAAATCGTGTAAAATAATCACTGAAACTATGTCCCTTTTGATCTGCAAAATAAGAGAGATTGGGGTCTCCCAGGCTCCAGAGAGTCTAGGAAGAGGCTTAGTCTCCAGACCAGTATCCTTCAATTGGAAATTTTGGGCAAATCATCCCCCATTGATCTTTTCGGGAAACAGATCCCCATTCAGGCTGAAAAAGCCTTCAAAGTGATTTTCATTCCATTGGGAGATTCTGGTCTGGTAATCAGTTCAAACTGCCCTCAGATTTGCTCATAAAATAGGTTTTTGCTTATTCATTCTTTGCAAATTTCTTCATTAAGAAATATGCCCACTAAGGGAAAGCTTCTTAGTGAAAAATAAAACTTCCTTTTTTTTTTTTTCCCCATAGACTTTGGGATTCGAGAATTCTTTAATTTTTGAATCTGCCTCTCAGAGCAGAGAGGATCTCCTTCCTACACGGCATCATAGGGACCATAATTACTCATTTTTATGGCATCTGCCTCTCACTAACCCTGTTGGGAGGGGGCGAGAGAGAGACAGACAGACAGACAGAGACAGAGAGAGACAGAGACAGAGAGAGAGACAGAGAGAGAGACAGAGACAGAGACAGAGAGACAGACAGACAGAGACAGAGAGAGAGACAGAGAGACAGAGACAGAGACAGAGGGAGACAGAGAGAGACAGAGACAGAGACAGACAGACAGAGACAGACTTGTTCAGAGTCACACAGTTAGTTGATACTTCTGACTACAAGTTAAATAATTAGACAAGGTGGTGTATGGAAAGGGCCAAAGAGAAATGGATAACAAACTCGTACAACAGAGAATGCTAGAGCTGGCAGGACTATGATTCAACTCTTTTATTTTGCAGATGAAGAAAATGATTCAAGTTAAGCGACTTGTACCAAGGGGTCATAGCATGACCTTGTGTTAGAGTCAGGAATAAAACCCCCATGTCTCGGCTTCAGCACTTTATCCATTTGACAGTGATCCCTCCTCACAGATGAAAAGAATGGATATGAAAGTACTTTTGAAAATGATCAATATTTAGGTGACCCTGGGAGAGGAGGATGGGAAGTTAAGGAAGGAGATTTGAGAAATGGGTGATTACCTCTAGAGCACCTCCCCATTCAGGTTTGGGTCTTAACTGCAACATTTGCTTGCAGCTATGTGATCTGTGTGGCTGAGTGATTTCTTCCTCCTGTGATTTGTGTTTAACTCACTACTAATTTGATTGTTGAGTCCCTAAGTTCCCTACCTCATCCCTGGTAAATTTCATTTCAGTCTGTTTTTTGTAAACAATTGATCAACAAACTTATAAAAATCCTATCGGGAGAGAGTGTGGGACTCCATCAGGTCAACTCAGCTCAAGGCCAGAGTCAGGGTTAACTAACAGGGCCTTTATCTGGTTCTGGGAGCAAAATCCCAAACCTAGGGGATTTCCTAGGGATTTTCCCAGGGAAATCCCAATGAGGAGGGGACCCCAAAACTCTCTGAAAACTCCTTCAAGGAACAAGTCTCCTGGAATCCTGCCTTTGTAAAAGACCCCAAGCAAGGGAAACTATAAACAGTTTCATTCTGTTATCTAGGTTGGCCTAGTTGAGGTCTGAGCTGGAGAATTCCAACCCTATTAAAAGATTAGCCCAAGACTCATTCAGTTCTATTCAAATTCCAGCTCAAGCTGACCAGCCCCCATCAAGAGCAAACCCCAACTTATAGCCATAAAATGAGCTAACTTGGGGCTCAGTCCTTGCGGAGAACCTAACATGCCATGTCAAGGAGCCCTCTGCCCGCTGAAATGATATTCTCTTTCAGTCCTACCCTCTCTTTATCTTTCTTACCTATTTCCCTAACAAGACTTTATACCTCTCTGTGTGGATTTCTCTACTGGAAACTTTACTTCTCTGTCAGGACCTTGCCACTAAGAAATTCAGTCTTTCTATTCATGCATAGCAAAGGCTGACTTCCCAATGCCAATAATAAATTTATTTTGTTTTATCAATGCAGCTTTTCGGGTTCGTAAATTCTCTTGTGAAGAACCTCTGCACCACCAGAAGGGGATTCCCACAACTCCCTGCCATGCACCAAATCCTAAAGGGGATTCAGGGGGGCCAAACCTCTCCATTTGGTTCCATGAGCCCCGAGCCTGCCACTAACCTCATCATTTAACTCACTAGACCACCAGGAACCCCAAAATCTAGATCTCAACACCAACACCTAGCTAACATCAAGGCTATGGAGCTGGGCTAGCCCTGGGCATAACGAGGAAGAGGGAGGTGAAATTTATCCCTTTTTTTCACTATTCTCTTCTGACCTGCAATGTCCTCTCCTTCCACTCTTTGCATTTATCTTGTGTTCCACATCTGCTAAGACTTGCTTTCTGAGGCTGACAATGAATTCTGCTATAAGATATAGTTTGATGATGGCTTAAGTCATGCTGTACTCTTTTTATGATGGGCTACATGACCCTAATCCCTGGGTTACCTGGATTTTAATTTACAATTAACATTACTAATTGGTCAGGTTGTTGGCAATCAGTTATATAACCTTAGGAGCTAGGAGGTGATTAGGACTTTCTAGTCTAATAGTAACATTTTTTGTCTGAACTCTCAGAGAGACTGCAGTTGTCCTGTGGGCCACATGTTGGACATATGGGTTTAAGGAATTTTTTCTATCAAGAGTTTTTGCAAGTCAACAGGAGACTCTGAAAGATCTAAAAGGAATGAAGTTTTAAGAAATGAATTTCTGGCACAGTTAGGCGTGATGATAGGACTAATAATTCGGGTTGGAGTAAGGGGAGCCAGAATCATTTCTGTTTAGATGGATGTATGGATCATTCAATTCAATTCAATTCCACAGAAAATCTCTTAAATGCTTACTATGTGTAAGGCATTATGCTAAGTTCTGAGGCTATTGTGAGAGACACAATACAGCAGACTCTTCTATTAAAGGACTTTCCACAAAGATAGAGAAGATAGTTATTTTATTTCAATTTTATTGTTAACTTTTGCTTTTATATCACATTCATGAACAAATAAAACTCTCCTCGCTTCCCTGTCCATGGAACCTTCTCTTGTAACAAAGATTTTTTTTAAAAAGGAGAAAAAAAACAGCCCACCACAATTCAGCAAAACCAGTCAACAGATCCACCACGACTAACATTCCATTTTGATAATGCCCCCACCTCTTCAGCAAAAGAGAATGTGGCATAAGGAATAGAATGATGAAGTTGGAGTCAAGAAGACTGGTTCATATTCCCCTTAATAGACAGGAAAATTGCTTAACCTCTCTGCTTTAGTTTCCTCATCCTTGAAAGGAAGGAATTGGGAGTTATGGCTTCTCGTGTCCCTCCCAACCATCCAAGATCCTGTGAAAAAAGAGGTATAGTTTCTTATCTGCAGGGCCAGAATTGTTCATAATTGTATAATATTAAATTTCGTTTCTTTTGTTTATTCTAATTGTATTGGTGTAGTCGTTGTGTATAATGGTTTCTTGCTTCTACTTACTTCATTCTAGTTCTGTCTTTCCATATTTCTCTGAATTCCTCATATACATTATTTATTATGTTAAAATGATATTTCACATACTTCATCATAATTTGGCTAGCCATTATCCAATTAGTGGACATCATCTTTGTTTATGAGTTTTTGCTACCACAAAAATAGTGTTGTGAACATTTTGATGTGTTTTCTGTCTTTGACTTCCTTTGGGATATATGCCCAGCAGCCAGATAATGTTAATTCACATGTATGTAGTGCCAGCTATGTGCCAGTCACTGTGGGAAGTGTTTTGCAGTCATTATTTTGTTTGATCCTTACAAAACTGAGGGAGGTAAGTGCTATTATTATCGCACAGCTGGTCAATTGATCTGAGGCTGCATTTGAATTCTGGTCTTTCTAACTTGTGCTCTAGCCTTCTCTCCACTCTATCACTGAAGAGGCTGAGGAGTGGCTAAGTAGTAAGTAAGGGGAGATGATCGCTATAGTTGTAGGTGACAGACCATCTGATCTAGGAGTAAAGGGCTGCACAAGAAGACAATGATAGCTTGAGAGGATAGCAAGATTAAGGGTGTCTCAACTTCCAAAATTCTTACCCACGTGGAATCAGATTAAAATGAATATCAAAACCAGCCAGGACTGTGCATGGAAAAGGAGGCGATGCTTTTGCTGAGGTGATAGTATAGAAATGGAGGGTGTACAAGAGATCCCCTAAAAGGAGCACTGAAGGAACCAGAAATGTTCAATTTGGAGAAAACAACAAAAGTACAGTGGGAAAAGTGATGGATTTGGAGCCCAAAGATCCGGTTCAATGAATGGCTGATATTAATACCTTTGTAACTTTGGGCAAGACACTTAACTTTTGTTGCCTCAGTTTCCTTATCTGTAAAATGAGGAGCTAGGACAAGACAGCCTCTAAGGGGACCTTTCACCTCTAAATTGCTGGTGCTGTGATCACCTGGGAGGATATGATAGCTGTCATTCAAAATTTAAAAGATTGTAGCATGGAAAGAGGAGAAGTTTATTCAGCTTGGTTCCAGAGAACAGAGCTGGGATCAATGTGGAAATTCTCAGGAGGCAAATTTCAACCTGATATAGGAAGATCTTTTTAAAAATTAGTACTTTTCAATGTTGGAATGAGCTTTCTCCTGAAGTGGTGATTTCTCCTCTCTTGTCTTAAAATAGAAGAGATTGTATAATATAGAGTGGATTTTTGCACGGATTTTTTTTCATCACGAGTTCTTAACTTGGGGTCTATGAACTTAAATTTTTTTTTAATATATGTACACATATATATCACAATATAATCACAATATAATCACAATAGCTATTATTACTTCCATTTTACAGAGGAGCATGCTAAGGCAAATAGAAATGAAGTGATTTATCTGAAGTCATCAAGCTAGTAAGTGTCTGAGCATAGTTTTTAATTTGGGTCTTTCCAGCTCAAGTTCAGCACTTTTATCTACTGTATAGCTGCCTATATAAACCATATTTATGATCTTACCCTTGTCTAGATAGCCTGGGATTTCATCACATGAAAAGAACATGCTAGCCCACCATGTTTTATTTTATTTTTAAGAAACTGTTATTACCCTGCCCAGTCTCTGGGCTTTCAGATTAATAGTACTTTCTTTAGTATTTATGAGGCCCCGTGAGACTATATGAATAGGAACCTTTAGGGACACATCAAGTGACTGTGTGTGTGTGTGTGTGTGTGTGTGTGTGTGTGTGTGTGTGGAGTACTGGGACAGAGGAAAAGCATTGTGGAAAAAGAACACTGGACTTAGCATTAGGAAACCACAGTTCAAATTCTAGCTTTTACCAATTATACCAATTTGGATCATTGATTGCATCCTCTCTCTTACTCTAATTTTTCTTACCCATAAGATGGAGATAAAAATACTAGTGCTCCCTATCTCACAGATTTGTTGGGAAGAAAGTGATTTGCAAACCTTAAATACATAAGGAAATATGAGTTATTATTACTAGTTGAAAGATGGACCTAGTGGTTGGCTCTTTCCTGTCTTCTGGGTTGACTTCTTTCTGGGGGAGCTCAGTGGAGGATGAACCAATTCTTTTGGGCTTCCTACAGTGGGTGGTTTTATGCCCTACTGATTTCAATACATTTATCCAGTTTTCCCAGACTCTGACATTTCCTCCCTCTTTTAGTTCATCCTTCCGCCACAATAGAGACTTCTTCCCATCAGCTGTTCCAATCTGATCTCTAAAAAAACAGATGTGAAGAAGACATTAAAGCTTCAACCCTTTCACTACTCTCTCTTGCTAGTTTTCCCTCCTTGTCAACCTGGGAAGCACATTTTTCTCTGGTTCTTTTTCTCTGTCCACTATATGAGAAGATTCTACTTCCCTTGTCCCAATTCCTCTGGCTGGTTGGCAGCTCATTTCAAGCTTTGGCCATCCCAACCTTGTCTCAGCTGTCATGCTATTGAGGCTTTCCTTTGGCTAAAGCTGAAAAAACCTTGATCTAGGAACCAGGAGGCCCCAGACTGTGGATGTCCAGCTCTGACATTTTTGCATTTTTGCATTTTGCATTTACATTTTTGCAAACATCCATTAATCAGAGTACAGCAATCTAAAGCAGGAATGGGATCCTAAAATGACATAGAGACTATCTAACCCCTTAATTTTCCAGACCAAGAAAAGGGGCAGGATTTGCCCAAGCAAGCTTTTGTGGCAAATGGAACCCAAGTCTTGTGACTTTGCTCAGTGTGACCTTTCCCTTGTGTTACTCAGCTTTCTTTTGGATTAGCCAGATTAATTCTCTTGTCACACATCTTGTCTTTTCTCTGTTAAAAAATGCCAAGGCTCAGAATTGTCTCTGGCTTTTCTTTGGCCTTTTCCTTTGTGGATGTTCCTTCCTTCCTTCCTTCCTTCCTTCCTTCCTTCCTTCCTTCCTTCCTTCCTTCCTTCCTTCCTTCCTTCCTCCCTTCCTTCCTTCCTCCCTTCCTTCCTTCCTTCCTTCCTCCCTTCCTTCCTTCCTCCCTTCCTTCCTTCCTCCCTTCCTCCCTTCCTCCCTTCCTCCCTTCCTCCCTTCCTCCCTTCCTCCCTTCCTCCCTTCCTCCCTTCCTTCCTTCCTCCCTTCCTCCCTTCCTCCCTTCCTCCCTTCCTCCCTTCCTCCCTTCCTCCCTTCCTCCCTTCCCCTTCTCCTTCTTTCTTCTTCTTTCTTCTTCTTTCTTCTTCTTTCTTCTTCTTTCTTCTTCTTCTTCTTCTTCTTCTTTCTTCTTCTTTCTTCTTCTTCTTCTTCTTCTTCTTCTTCTTCTTCTTTGCTGGTGCTCTGTGCCTTATTTGAAATATGTTTTCTTAACATTATTTCCCCAATGATCATGGATGGATGATAAGTTTTTCTCTTTTCCTTCAGGATGGTTAAGGGAAGAAATATATATTTACATAGCACCTACTATAAACTAACTATACAAAATGCTTTATGAATATTGTGTCATTGATCCTCACAACAGCCTAGAAGATAGGGGCAAAATCAAATGCCATCTGCTGTCTCAGAATGAGGGTAGAGGAAGTGTTTGTTAGGTTTGTTAGGTAAGCAGGCATTCTATAGATAAAGAGGGGGAACAAATGTTATAGACATAGGAACAGAATGAGCAAAGTCTTAGAGGCTGGAGGACGAATGGGATTTTCTGGAGGACAGAGAATAGACTAGTTTGGCTGGAGCAGAGTGGAGAATAGTATGAGATAGTCTGAAAAGGTAGGTTGGTGCCAGATAATGAAGGGCTTTGAGACCAGAAAAAGAAAAAAAAAAGGTCTTTCTCAAGTTCTTGCAGGACTGAAAGGATGAAGCACTGTAGAAGGAGAGATAAATGTTTAGAGAAGGACAAGCAGGGCCTGCAGCCTGTGGTGTTTCTGAAACTGATTGAGAAGGAGAGGATGCATAGTAGGAGAAAGTGGTGAACAATGTACAAAGCGCAGAGAGAACATGGGGTACCTGCTTTGTCTGCTGCTGGTAGGAGGCTCACATTCCTATTTATCTGACAGTGTGGGGTCTACCTGTCCAGTCTGGCTCTAGCCTGTGTCTCTAGGCTCCTTAGACATTACTTCCCTTCATGTTGTCCACCCTCTAGCCACCCCTCCTAGTCATTCTCTGTATTTGACAGCTCATTTCTCACCTGGGTGCCTTTGCAAAGGCTCTCCCTGCCTCACGCCTGGAATACTCTTCCTCTTTATCATCAGCATCTCTTGGAGTGACCTTAAGCTCAGCTCTCACCTCCTTCAAGAAGCTCTTTATGTTCACTCAGATGTCAATGCCTTCTCACTGTATATTTACTTTAATTTACTTTTCTTCTCTGGGAACATAATGTATCTCTCTTCTGTAGGAGAATATAAGCTCCTTCAGGCAGAGGCTATCTTACTTTTCTATCATAGCCTCTCAGATCCTTCAGTGCCTTGCTTTCTAAACTATCTTTTATCTACATTGTACTTCTTTTGTGGAGCGGCTACGGTGCAGTGGATAAAGTGCTGGGCCTGAAGCCAGGAAGATCTGGGTTCGAATCAGTCTCAGGCACTTACCAGGTATGGGACTCTGGGCAAGTCACTTCATCCTGCTTGCCATCTGTTAAATGAGCAGGAGAAGGAACTGGCAAACCCCTGCAGTATCTCTGCCAAGAAAACCCCAAATGGGATCAGGAAGAATTGGACATGAATGAAATGACTGAACAACAACAAATTTTATATTTGCTTGCATATGGCCATGTTTTCTCCTTGAGGGTAGATTCTGCTTTTGCTTTTGTCTTTGCATTCCTAGGGCTTCGGGGTAGTACTTAGCACATAGCCTGTCCTCATTAATGCTTGTTGACTGATCGAATACATTGTAGGTACTTGATAAGTGCCTATGGATTCATTGATAATATGAGACACAAGTATGTAATGATCTTGGTAGGTCTTGGAGCAGCCTTCCTTTCAGTTGAATAATCACCACAAGAGTAGCCAGGGGCTAAAGTCCAAAAGTCTTTATTTTCTCCTTCGGTCTAGTTTCCTTGCCTGGGGCCCGGGCCAGCTTTCTTGGAGGCCTTCCAGAGTCTTGGTTTTAAGGGAGAAGCTGAGGAGAGCCTGCCACCACAGGGTGTGAGATGGGATGAGTGAATCTGTCTCTCAGTCCCCCAGGAGAGCCACCAGGAGTCTGACCAAAGATGGAGTGAATCTCTCTCCTTGGCTCCAAGAGCTTGAGCTCCCGCCTCCAGTCCTCTTCTTCTCTGGCTCTGACTCTGGCTGAGGTTCTCTTATAATTCATTACTATATTAAGTACTAAGTACCTGTACTGAGCACCATGCTAGACTAGATAACCATCGTCTCATCAATTCCATTGAGTTAGCACCTTGTTGTAAGAATCCTTGTTTCACTGGAAGATGAATGGATGCCCATCAATTGGAGAATGGTTGGGTAAATTATGGTATATGAATGTTATGGAATATTATTGCTCTGTAAGAAATGACCAGCAGGACGAATACAGAGAGGTTTGGAGAGACTCACATGAACTGATGCTGAGTGAAATGAATAGAGCCAGAAGATCGCTGTATACTTCAACAACAATACTGTATGAGGATGTATGCTGATGGAAGTGGAAATCTTCACCATAGAGAAGATCCAACTCACTTCCAGTTGATCAATGATGGACAGAGGTAGCTGCACCCAGAGAAGAAACACTGGGAAGTGAATGTAAATTGTTAGCACTAATATCTGTCTGCCCAGGTTGCATGTACCTTCGGACTCTAATACTTAACATGCAACAAGAAAATGGTATTTACACACATATATTGTATCTAGGTTATATTGTAACACATGTAAAATGTATGGGATTACCTGCCATCGGGGGGAGGGAGTGGAGGGAGGGAGGGGATAATTTGGAAAAATGAATAAAAAAAAAAGAATCCTTGTTTCAGAGTAATGGCCCATATACAAGTATGCATATGTATACGCCTGATTGTATGCAGGACAGCGTAAAGTCAGTCAGAAAATCTGGGTCTTACCCTAGTCTCTTCCATCTGCCAGGTAGCCTATGATCTGGAGTGAGCCATTTAAAACTCTTTGCAGCCTCAGTTAGCTTAGCCAAAAAATGGACACATTACACTTTTCCACAGTGTTCATTGCATTATAAATTTATGTCTATAACTGTCCCCAGAAGTCATCTAATTCCAGTTTCTCATTTTACAGATAAGAAAACTGAGGTGCAGAGATTTCAAGCCTGCTTCCTTTGACTCTAGATCATTGATCTGCTCATCTATTGTTTTGTATCGGTGCCTATAGAAATCTGAATTGTTGGGTAAAATCTCTTAGCGTCCTCCAAGCCTCCTTTTTCTCTTCAGCGAAATGAAGGGGTTTCTCTAGTCAGCCTCTGGGTCCCTTGCAGCCAGGCCATTTGACTTGGTGATTGCGTGACAACTAAAACTGTGAATATACACCTGACCCGTTACCTGCTTATCTGCAGGACCCTGGCCACATCCCTTACACTGGGGATCTCATTTTCTTCCTCTGTAAAACCGGGTATTGGGCCATATGCCTTCTGAGGTCGCTTCCAGCTCTGGAGCTGGGCCTTAAGTGGATGTGATCATGCAGGACCAGGCCTGTATCGGGGAGCCTTTTAGTGTGTTGTGTGTGACAGGCATGTGAGCCTTCAGGCCTCAAGACCACTGAAGCGAGACAAGAACTAACCAACTCACTGCCTCCCCTTCTGCTGCTGGGGTTTTCTCTTTATTTCCGAGAGACAGAGGGGTAGAAACAGGGTGTTTCTCAGCATCCTGAGTACCAGAGGGTATGTGATGGAGTGGTGCAGACAGTGAGGGCTGTGGGAGATGAGAGGAGGGAGGGGTGGTGTGGGCTGGAACACGTAGGGTAGGGGAAGATTTGTGGGACAGGGCCTGAGCGGTGGTCAGTGGGAGGGGGACCAGTGCCCCCACACTGAAGTGCTTTAGAGCATAGAACATTGGGTCAGGAAGGCCTGGGTTTAAATATCCCCATCGATCCTTGTTAGCTGTGTGACTGCTGAAAAATCACTTAATCTCTCTGTGCCCTGGTTCCCTTATCTGTAACATAAGAGGCGTTAAAGGCCTCGAAGGCCCCATTCAACCTTAAATCTATGATTCCTTGATTTTATTTCATGTGGTTTAAGGAGAGTTCCTGGCCAGATTTGGGGAACAGATCCCTCTGTATAGGTGGGTACCTTTTCCTGGCCCAATGAGAGATAATTACAGGAAAATAAAAATCAAGTAGATGTCTATGACCAGGATGAAAAGATGAATGGAGGCATCTTTGGTGAGACCTTTATGTCCTAGCCCTGGCCTCTGAGGACTTGAAGAACAAGTCTAATTTCTCTTCCACACGACAATTTTTTAAAAACTAGAAGGCAGCTGTCATGTTTCTTCCTAATTCTTCTCATCTCCAGCCCAGGTCCTCCTAGTTCTTCTATCTTGTCTTTGTTTGCCTTGTGTGTGGCTGCAGAATTCCCAGCCAAAGCAATGTGAGACAAGTGACAAGACCTGGGTTCCAAACCTCCCTTACTCCTTCTTCACTGTGTGACATTGGACAAGCTCTCTGGGCTGTCTTCATTAGGGAGTTGGGTTCGAAGAATTCTGAGCTTTCTTCTGGTTCCGAATCCTGTGAACTGTAACCAGGGAGCATTTTGGGGCAGAATTTCATGAAAAGCGTCAGAAGCTTCTGAGATAATAGAATGTTTTGAGTTGAGCCAATCTCTTCTTTGTAAAAACAAGTCTCTAGAGAGGGTTGGGTTTCCTCAGGACTTGGGTCTCTGCGAGTGAATGTTTGTGGGAAAGAGAATCTTCTGGCACTGTCACAGCCCAAGGGGAATGGCTCCCTTGAGAAAGACCTTTGATTAACAATATTCCCCCAGCAGCTGTGCTTTGCAAAGCTGCTGGGGCATCCCCTTCCCTATTCCATTGCACGATGGTTCTGATAGAGCTGGCCTTATAATCCCCGTTTGACAGATCAGGAAGATAAGGATGTGATTTTTTCCAGTTATACAGTCAAGTTGGTAATAGAGCCAGGTCTAGAGATAAATCCTTGAGTTCCAATCCAGGGCTTCCCGTGTGTGTGTGTGTGTGTGTGTGTGTTTGCTACCACCACCAACTTGTGATCAGCTGCCATTGATAGGCAGCTAAGAACCCTAGGAATCACAGTGAGCCTTGTTTCTAGTCTGACTGCAAGGGAACAAGCCCTGTTGGGAAAGGGGCAGCTACCTTCACCCACTGCCACCAACAGGGCAAACAATTCAGTCTAGGTACCCAGAAAGAGAGACAGGATACCACACACACACATACCAGGCAGGTCACCCAGTGTCAACTATGTCAACTGCCCACCTCATCTCAGGTTCCAATGGGTACAAACAGGACCCTGAGCCCAGGCGTGCCAGCCACTGACTCCATCCTAAGCCCTGTCCCCAAAGCCCTTACTCATGGAAGCAGCTTCTTTGGGCCGACTGACACCTTCCTTACTAAGTACTAACCCCCCCTCCTGTTTTGTTGTGACCCTGGGACCATAGCATACCAGGCTCTGCTGTCCTCCATTTCTCCCCAAGTCTGTCCAGATTCATGTTCATTGTTTCTGCTATTCTGTCCATCTCAGCCTCTGCTGTACCCTTCTCCTTTTGCTTTCAGTCTTCCCCACTATCAGGATTTTTTTCAATGAATTCTGTCTTATTATGTGATCAAAGTATTTAAAGCTTCAGCTTTAGCATTTGTTCTTTTAACTCATTAGCTATCTATCTATCAAGAAAAAGAGAAAAGAATTTTCTCAGGCAAAGTCCATGGCACTCTCAAATGGTTCAACATCAGAAGCGGATATGGTTTTATCACTGAAAATAACATTAAAGAAGATGCATTACTATCTGCTTTGCTACTATACCCCAAGGACCAATGGGCCTTTCCTTCTGATTTGCAACTAAACCTATATGCATTGTCTCTTCTGTGAGAACGGGAACATCCCCAGTGCTTAGTATTTATTGTGCTTTGCATATTATTTTCACTTGTTCATGTGTGCCTTAATTAATTAGTTGTATGAATTGAGCTTTTCGCTTTCATAATACCTTTTTCTTCATCTCTGCCTGAGAAAACTCTCTCTGGAGAGGTACAGTAGATGAAGCATCCAGAAGATGGACTAAATCAACTCAAAAATGTGCTTTATCTCTAAATCTGGGATCCTTTGACCCAATTTTCAATGACAGGTAGGATGCCATCTCTTTCATGAAGCCCTCCCTGATCCCTGCAATAAGAAATGATCTTTCCCTATTCTTAAGGCACTTGTTTTTTCCATAAATGACTCTTCTCCCCAACAAGGCTGTAGACTCTTTGAACAGAAACATTGCCTTATTTTCCTTTTTATTTTTTCGTTCACTCCACAAAACAGACCTTTGAGCAGTGCTTTTGAATGACTGTGTATATATTTTGTACATTTTTCTTACTCCCTCTACCCCAGTAGATTGTAAACTCCTGGACAGGAGGAATGATTCTGTTTTGTCCTTATGTCCCTGGCATATTTGTTATTGTTATTTAGTTGTATCTGACTCTTTGGGACTCCAATTGTGTTGTTGTTTTTTTTTGGAAAAGATACTGGAGTTGTTTGCCATATATTTCTCTCATTTTACAGATGGAAAAACTGAGGCAGAGTAAAGTGACTTGCCAGATTTGAATTTACTTCTTTCTGACTCCAGAACTGGTTCTTTAGTCAGTGTGCCACTGAATTGTACATAGTAGTTGCTTAATAAATGTTCATTAAATAAATGAATGAGTAATTTAGTATAAAACACTTGATCATACAATTTGCAGGAGAATGGAGTGTCCTGGGAATTAGGGTTAGCAGTGTGAGGTGAGAGGGAAGGAAAGAAAAAGGCTAGAAGAAAGAACTAATTACCTTAAAGAAAGTTATTCCTCAGGCAATTGGACTGGAATCTCAAAGAGAATTCTTAAGTAAACTGGAGAGAGATCCAGACAAAAGAATTTAGTCCCTCCCATTTGCATGTACTTCATTCTCTAGCTTGCTTCTCCTGGCAGTAGGTCAGGCCAGGGCAGTTGTCTCCACTTTACAGATGACCAGACTAAGGCTAAGAATGGGGAACTGAGATTGGAATTCAGGTCCTCTGCCTCCGGATGTTGCATTCTTTCCTTTGACAAGATCTGACTTTGCCTTAGTCCTTCCCAGCTGTGTTGCCTGCATCATAAATGGGGTACCTGTAATAGCTTTTATTTTGCACCTTGGGACATGGGCCTGGGCATGAATCACCAATAGAATGACAGTCACAAGAAGTGGGACAGGAATTAAGCTACAACAGAGTTTCCTCAATCTTAGGAGTGAATAAATGCAGGAGAAAACAGCAGAGCTCTCAAGCACAGTATGTGTTTTCATTTCAGTTTGTCTGTGATGTAGGACTCCAGGCAAGGGGGAGAAGATAAAGCATCTCTGATAAAATACTCTATGAGGAATTGGTCTGTAGCTGGTATTGCAACATTCCCCTTTTCTCTTACACCATTCATGTTCATCCTTAGGATGATCATAGATGAGGGTCAGGGAAGGGATGGCGGCAGATATGATAGGTTTTTCCCAATGACACTTGGAGAATGAGTCCATGAGAGAGGGAAAATAACATCATGGAAAAGAGTCAGTAGGCTCAGCTGTAAACTCTCATGTTTCCTTCTGGACTGTTTATTTCCCTTAAAATTATTTTCTTTGATATCACTATTTATAACATCACTTTCATTTCCAAATATATCATTTTCCATCTTGTAATATATCTTCTCTTGTAATGAAGAATCAAAAATAAAGCAAAATATACCAAAAAATAAAGAAAAACAAACCAAAAATTCAGCAAAACTAACATGTCAATCAGGTCTGACAGTGTACACAGCATGTCACACCCCTAATCCTCCACCTCTGCAAAGATTTCTTTAGAGCCGAGCTCCAGCCTCTCTGTTTAGATTCCTCTCTACTTGGCTCTCTGGTAGTTCTCCTCTAGCCCTTATCCTGGCCCACAGCAGGTGTCTCCTATTTTTACTTTCCTGTGTTCAGTCAGAATCTAAAGATGATTTTGGCAGATCTTCTCGTAGCATGTCATGCAAGGACGATCCTCATGTAATGTTTTCTTTGGCCACTTTCAGCCCTGAAGCTCGTGTTTGCTCATGCTCGTGGCTTGCTTGGTCATCCTGGAGCGTTTTCTCACTCAGGCACACAGATGCATTTGCCACACGCATGTTTGCTCACATTTTTACTTGGCAATACATGTGTTCATTCAGATACATGTCCATACTTGGTTATACAAGATATTCACACAGAAAGCTCCAGGGAACAAGATGAGACAATATATTATTAAAATACTAAACTGTGCGCTAGGGAGTCTGACTTCTATAGAAGTGCAGGGGAGAGAAAGGTTTCAAAGTGCTTTGTGAAGGTAAGATCTGAGCTAGGCCTTAAAGGCTAGGTAGATTTTAGGTAAAGGAGCAGGAGGGCATTCTGTATGAAAAAATCAGGGGTTTACTGAAGCTCCTTTGATGCTTGAGAGGAAGATGGAGAATGAAGAATGCTAACAAGATATAGCCAGTGCTGGAAGACTGCATCTGTGTTCTGGACTCCATTCTGGCTTCCCCTTCCACCAGTTCTCCTCCTCCCTAGTCCGTTCTGAGGAGCTCCTTGGGGATGTTTCAGAAGTGGATCTGCCATGAATAAGCTTCAATGTCTGGGCTTTCAGGGCAGCTAGAAGCTGGGGGGGGGCAATGTCTAAGGAGAGGAGGAAATCCTTTGTAAAAGAGATTAGAGGTGGGAGGATGGGGAGTAGGGTTGGGAGTGGGAAAGAGATGAAGGCAAAAATATTAGAGGATAGTGTGGCTTAGAGCCTGGGGGACTGCTCTGCTGCTCCTCTCTGAGGGTGCCCAACAGCTCATTTGTGGAAGGTCAGGCTGAGAGATCCACAGCTAATAGGGCTACAACATGCAAGGTGCATCTTATAAAGGTAACAGTGTGAAACTCAAGTGGAGAGCAAGTGGAGATGAAGAAGTCCTGGTGTGCTAATATGGATTGGGGAACCAAGAGAATCCCTGGGATTCTGCAAAGAGAAGTCAATGAGCTAGTCAAATAGCATCTATTGAGTACCCGCTGTTTGCCTGGTTTTGGAGAACTACAAAAAGTAGGTAGCTCTTTTTTCATCCTTAAGACACAGGGATAGGAATAGGGACAGATGTGGGATCTATGATTTTGTTAGTGTGAATAGCTCCCATGTGAGGAAATTCCTTTTAGCAATGCAAATGGGTAGCTTCTCTGAAAATAGGGTTTTAGAGAATAGCTGCTAGCCCTGAGACAAACGACTTGCCCAGGAACACACAACTACTGTGTATAAGAGGCAAGGTGCATGGTTCTCTCTTCTCGTATCATGCTGCCTCTTTCACCCAGACAGAGCCAGGGTATTTATGAACAAGGATGACCATGTGACATTTTTGACACTTTAAAGATTTCCAGTTTGCTTTATTTTTGTTGTTGTGATTCGTTTTAGTTATATCTGTCTCTTCATGACCCCATTTGTTTTTGTTTGTTTGTTTGTTTGTTTTTGGCAAAGATACTGGAGTGGTTTGCCATTTCCTTCTCTAGTTTTATTTTACAGATGAGGAAACTGAGGCAAATAGAGATTAAATGGTTTGCCTAGGGTACATAGTTAATAAGTATCTGAGGCTGGATTTGAATTCAGGACTTCTTGACTGTAGGCCAGTGTTCTGTTCACTGAGCAATCTAATTGTATTCTCTCTTTTGTCCTTCATAGTAATCACAGTTACATACGATAATATTTATTTCTGTATATGTTATAACTCCCACAGCACAGAGTGTCCTGAAGGAAGTGAGAATTAAGCAGGGTTTTGAAGAAGGATGGTGGAATTTGAATCAAGGGGATTGGGGGCAAGGATTCTAGATAAAGGAATCCACATTAGCATAGTTTAAAGATAGAAATGGTCATGGCTTGTATGGGTAATGTTGAAAAGGATGTCTAGAGGTAGAATGGAGTTTAGATAGGGAAGTGAAATGAGGTAAGACTGAAGAGGTGCTCAGACCTGTGGAGGAGGAAGGAATTTATGACCAAAGAAGAACTAAAGATCCTTATTGATCACAAAATAGAAAATTTTGATTATATCAAATTGAAAAGTTTTTGTACCAACAAAACTAATGCAGACAAGATTAGAAGGGAAGCAATAAATTGGGAAAACATCTTTTCAGTCAAAGGTTAGGCCTCATTTCCAAAATATATAGAGAATTTACTCTATAAGAAAGTAAGCTATTCTCCAATTGATAAATGGTCAAAGGATATGAACAGACAATTCTCAGGTGAAGAAATTGAAGCTATTTCTAGCCATATGAAAAGATGCTCCAAGTCATTATTAATCAGAGAAATGCAAATTAAGACAACTCTGAGATACCACTACACACCTGTCAGATTGGCTAGAATGACAGGGAAAGGTAATCCAGAATGTTAGAGGGATGTGGGAAAACAGGGACACTGATACATTGTTGGTGGAATTGTGAATACATCCAGCCATTCTGGAGAGCAATTTGGATCTATGCTCAAAAAGTTATCAAACTGTGCATACCCTTTGACCCAGCATTGCTGCTATTGGACTTATATTCCAAGAAATACTAAAGAAGAGAAAGGGACCTGTATGTTCCAAAATGTTTGTGGCAGCTCTTTTTGTAGTGGCCAGAAACTGGAAGATGAATGGATACCCATCAATTGGAGAATGGCTGAATAAATTGTTGCATATGAATATTATGGAATATTATTGTTCTGTAAGAAATGACCAGCAGGATGATTTCAGAAAGATCTGGAGAGACTCACATGAACTGATGCTGAGTGAAATGAACAGGACCAGGAGATCATCATATACTTCAACAACAATACTATATGATGATCAATTCTGATGGATGAGGCCATCTTCAGAAATGAGATGAACCAAATCAGTTCCAATAGAGTAGTAATGAACTGAACCAGCTACACCCAGAGAAAGAACTCCGGGAGATGACTATGAACCACCACATAGAATCCCCAATCCCTCTATTTTTGTCCGCCTGCATTATGGATTTTCTTCACAGGCCAATTGTACACTATTTCAAAGTCCGATTCTTCTTGTACAGCAAAACAACTGTTTGGACATGTATACATATATTGTATTTAATTTATACCTAAACATATTTAACATGTATTGATCAACCTGAGGGGAGGGGTGGGGAGGAGGAGGGGAAACATTGGAAGAAAAGGTTTTGCAATTGTCAATGCTGAAAAATTACCCATGCATACATCTTGTAAATAAAAAGCTATTAAAAAAAAAAAGACTGAAGAGGCGTGTTGGAGCTAGGTTGGAAGAGGGGTATGAAGTACTAAATCAGGATCTTATTCAGTAGGCAGTGGGGAACCAATAACAGTCCTGGAGCAGGGAACTGAGATTGTTAGAACTGTGCATTAGAAAGATGATTTTGGCAGTTGTGTGAGATTTAGGAAGCTATTGTAATAATTCAGACATGAGATGATGAAGGGGAACTACTTTGGTATCTGGAATTCCAGGATGGAATCTATGTGGAAAGAAGTCTTAGTGGGGAAGACTCTCTCTGCCATTGTAGGTTTAATTCTGCCCTAGAGATGGAAGAATTGCCTCCGTCCCTAGTCTTCCCAAGGTAGTTCTGCTGTTTTCGGCCTCATCTTACCCATAAGTAGAATAAACCTTCAACTGAGATATATTGAGGAAGTTCCCTTGTAAAAACTATGCATGTGGAATTCCACCAGTAGAAATGTATACCTTTGGATTGAGCATTGTCATTCCAGGCTTCTGAGAGGGGGAATATATTCAACAATATCTCCTGGGAGGGGAACATTTGATGTAATAGTCTACTTATAGAGAGAGTACTATGCAGTTGTGACAGCAATTCATGAGTGTAAATGAGTTTATCAGAAAATTTCCTCCCTGAGGAAGGTTTTGAGAAGATTCAATAGGGGAAGAATAAAGAGGGGTGACTTTATTATTTAGAAAAAATACATTTTTTCACTCATCTTCATTTTCAAATTTCTCTCTTATCATCATCCCAGAGGACCTTCTCTTATAACAAAGAATAAAAAAAGAGTGAAAAGATGAAAAAAAAAAGCATTTCAGAAGAACTAAGACCTCCACTGAGTTGGACAGAACTATGTATGTAATACACCACCCCTATAGCATCTGCAGGAAAAAAATTTAAAAAGGAAGTACATTTTCTCTTTCTCTTTTAGGCTTAGAGGTGGTGGTGATGGTGAGAGGGACACCAACATTAAGTAGCCTATCTATGTGGCCGTCTTACTTGCTTTTTAGATTAGATTCTTCTTGAGTGTAACACTCACATCATAACTAAATTTTGTGCTTCATTCTGGGTTTAATACACAGTTGGCATATAATAAATGTTCTCCCATGAAGCCTTTCTTTCAACACAAAGGAGGAAATATGGGCATAGGAAGTTCTGCATGACAATTTAAAAATTTCTGTGACTTCATATTTGGACATTTTTTTTGCCACTCTTACCTCAGTCAATCAATTGGGAAGCATGTTAACTTTGGGAATAGACAAAAATTAACAGTCTCTGCCCTTAAGGAGCTTACATTCTGTAGTCTTATCTCGTTTAGTTCCTTCTTGCCTGGCCTCTTGCTGTGTTTCTTTCTATGTGCATCCTTCTTCTGGCCTCTGCTGAGTCAGGTCTGGACCAGGTCTACTGATCAGGAGTGAGGGAAGAGGATTGTGTGGGGAATTCAGGACGGTTCCTTGCCAAATACGCGGAAAATATTCTTCCTGAGTGTAACCACAGTGACCTGTGGGGTTAATGGAGTCATTACTACTTCACTCTGCTTGTTCCCGAGGGCACAGCCTGGGGGCTGCTGGCCTGGGCTGGGGCCAGGGACAGTAGAAGGTTAGTTGGGAAGGATGTAGGTTTTGGTTTGGAGGAGACCAGATCCTGGGCTATTTTCTAGCAGATTCAGTTTAAATCACAGAATTTTTGAGGCAACTCCAATCTGTGTGGGGAAAAGAGCAGCCCTTTGAAATCATGAGTCTGAGTTTGGAGGAACCTTAGAGGGAATCCCTTTTTTCTTATATTCAGACAAAATCTACCTCTCTACGATTTCTAGTCTCAACCCAGCTAGTTACTAGCTAGTTAAGTGCAATTGTGAAAATCATCTACCTCATTAGTTTCTTCCTCTGTAAAATGGGGAGTGGTGGATAATAATGGATGGACCACCTACCCCATGGGGCTCTTGTGTTAAATTTTGGAAAGTCTTAATCAAGTAATTAATAAACATTAAGCCACTAGGCCAGGCATTGGGCCATACAGATTATTATAATAAAACAGTCACGTGGGATACAAAGAAAGAAGTAAGACAGCCCCTGCTCTCTGGAAGCTCACAATCTAAAAGGGAGAATAACATGTGGAAAGTTTCAGCTGCAAAGTCAGGTGGAAAAGTCTCAAGGTCCTTAGGGGCAGTGGGAAAGCAAATGCTGATGCTACTTCTTTCATGTCATTTCTACTTTGGCAAAATCCTGTCCCTTTCTGGTGCTGAATTATTTGACAGTGCCAACGACATTCTTTTCTGGTCTTAACCAGCTGTTGTTCTAGCATGGGCAGGAGTAGTTGCCAGGCAACCCACAGGGGTTCTTTCCCGGGATGATGCCTGAGGGCTCTGGGTTGGAAGAATCACGCTTCCCAAGCCTCCTGTGTTTGAAGGTTCTGTGCTGTCTCTACCAGGACCTGAGGTGAGATGGAGGAATAGATAGATAGTCAGGGTTGTTATTGGTATTGACTTTCCTGGAACCGTCTGTCTTCCTCTCTCAGGGTGCCCCGCTACATCAGCCGGGGTGACTTGCCTGCCTGATTTGTTGCAGTTGGTTGATAATTGGTGGTGATGGCCGGCCCCTTCTTCATACTTCCCATGATGAGGGCCAGGAGTGAAAGGCTAGAAGCAGATCTGATGGCCATTGGTGATAGTTGGTTAGCAGTTTTTGCTGATGGTGATGAGGAAGATGGATCTCCTTCTCCATCATGATTTCTCTCATTGATGGCTAGGAGAGCTGGAAACAGGACTGGTACTTTGGGGGACTTTGCTATCCCTAGGGCTCTGAGGTTTAGGGTCTTAGGCTGTCTCTCTCTCAGGATTTGAAGGGAGATAGTGGTCAGAGCACATGCTGCCTCAATGACCTATTTTGGGTCATATCTGAGTCTAGTAGTTCTACAATAGGAAGGCAGAGGACAGAATCAATGTTTGATACAACTCAGGAGATGTGGTTTAAACTATACCTCAACTGTCATTTCTCTAGGAAGCCTCAATAATTCTCTCTAGCTGGACAAGGCCTTTCCCCCCTTTTTTTTATTATATATTTTTTATAATATTATCCCTTGTATTCATTTTTCCAAATTATCCCCCTCTCCCTCTACTCCCTCCCCCCGATGACAGAAGGCCTTTTCCCTTTTAATCTCACAGCACCTTGAACTCTTTTTTGCATTCTTATGTTCTAATGTATATTGTAATTATATGTGTGTGTGTGTGTGTGTGTGTGTGTGTGTGTGTGTGTTATCACCCTATTAGAGTACAATCTCTTTGAGAGCAAAGACCGAGTCTTATGCATATTTATAGCTTCTTAGAGCTTAGTACAGTTTTGGACAGCCAGTAGAAAGTTAATAAATATTTGTTGAATGTTGATAAAACATGAGAAGATGGGAAAGGATGGGGGAATAATTCATTAAACCATTCTTAGTTACTGAGTTACTTTACTGTGAATAACTCCAAAGTAGCTTAATAAGGTAGCGAGCTTTTCATCATTAGAAGTATTTAAAAATAATTCATGCAACTTATCAGGGATGCTGTAGCAGGCCAAACGGTCTTCTTTCTTCTGAGGCCCCTTCCAACTCTAATATTGTAGCATCCTCAGATTGTAAGATTTTGAGACCTGAAGTATTGTTCTTAACTCAAAGGAATGAAAGATGGCAGAAGCTTTTTGTTATTTTGTTTGGGGGGCTGGGATAGGGTAGGGGAGAATGTATGGTCTGTTACCAGGAGGACAGCTTTGGAGTGGAAAGGAGCTTGCTTGCTTTATATTTATCTATCTATCTATCTATCTATCTATCTATCTATTTGTTCATTTATTTATTCATTTCTTTATTTATTCATTCATTTATTTATTTATTTGTTCATCTATTTATTTATTTGTTTCTTTATTTATTCATCCATCCATCCATCCATTCATTCATTCATTTATCTATCTATCTATCTATTTATTTATTATTAATTTTATAATTATAATATTTTTTGACAGTATATATGCATAGGTAATTTTTTACATTATCCCTTGTACTCCCTTCTGTTCTGAATTTTCCCCTCCTTCCCTCCACCCCCTCCCCTAGATGGCAGGCATTCCCATACATATTAAATATGTTATAGCATATCCTAGGTACAATATATATGTGCAGAACCGAATTTTGTTATTGTTGTTGTTGTTGCAAAGGAAGAATTGTATTCAGAAGGTAAAAAATAACCTGGGGAGAAAAACAAAAAATGCTCACAGTTTACACTCATTTCCCAGTGTTCCTTTTCTGGATGTAGCTGATTCTGTCCATCATTGATCAATTGGAATTGGATTAGCTCTTCTCTATGGTGACGATATCCACTTCCATCAGAATACATCTTCATACAGTATCATTGTTGAAGTGTAAAGTGATCTTCTGGTTCTTCTCATTTCACTCAGCATCAGTTGATGTAAGTCTCTCCAGGCCTTTCTGAAATCATCCTGTTGGTCATTTCTTATAGAAAGGAGATAGATTTAAAGTAGAAATTCCATACTTTTCTGGAATGGTTTTGGGTATCAGAGAATAGGATACTGGAGAGCAAGGTGAGGTAGGACTATGTGGGGTGAGGAAAGCAAAAGGTGACTTAAGAAAATTACCAAAATTTAGATTCTTCACTGTTGTGTACAGCTTTGCTTCACTTGGGACAAATCAACAGAAGAGAACTCTAACCTCTTTCATCTTTTCTACTTTTTATTGTTAGTTTCTAAGATTCTTAGATAGTCCCCAGCAAAAGCATAAAGCCAGGAAAGTTAGCCATCAAATTTTTTAGACTCTCTTCTCTATACCCTTTATATTATTCCCTCCTTCTCTGAAATTCCTGTAATCTTTGAGCTTTCTTCATTATCCTTTATCTTTCATCAAAACCTTTCCCTAGTATTACAAAGTAGTAATTGTCAAAACAACCTGGTACTGGTTACAAAATATAGAGGGATAGTTCAATGGGGTAGATTAAGTACACAGTACACAATAGTAAATGACCATAGTAATCTAGTGTTTGATAAACCCAATGATCCAAGCTGTTAGGATAAGAGTTTGTATTTGACAAAATTGCTGGTTATAAAAGAGAGTTTGGCAGAAACTAGTTATAGATCAAATAGGTGGCGCAGTGAGTAGAGCACTGGGTTTGGAATCACAGAGACTTATCTTCATGAGTCCATTCTGACTCAAAAGACTTACTAGCTATGTGACCCTGAGCAAGTCACTTAACCTTGTTTGCCTCAGTTTCTTCATCTATAATATGAAGTGAAGAAGGAAATGGCAAACCATTTTAGTATTTTTGCGAATAAAACCCTAATTGGGATGATAAACAGTTGGGCATAATTAAAATGACTCAACAACAACAACAACAGCAAAACATCTCATACCATATACCAAGATAAGAGCAAAATGGGTACGTGGTTTAGACATAAAAGTGATATTATAAGTAAATTAGGGGAGCATGGAAAAATTTTCTTGTCAGATCTATGGATAACAGAAGAATTTATGATCAAAAAAGAGATATAGAACATTATGGGATATAAAATGCATAATTTCTTTTTTTTATTTAGAATTTTTTTCCACAGTATATATGCATGAGTAATTTTTTTTATAACATTATCCCTTGTATTCATTTTTCCAAATTATCCCCCCTCCCTCCACTCCCTCCCCTCGATAACAGGCAATCCCATACATTTTACATGTGTTACAATATAACCTAGATACAATATATGTGTGTAAATACCATTTTCTTATTGCACATTAATTATTAGCTTCTGAAGGTATAAGTTACCTGAGTAGATAGACAGTAGTGCTAACAGTTTACATTCACTTCCCAGTGTTCCTTCTCTGGGTGTAGTTATTTCTGTCCATCATTGATCAACTGGAAGTGAGTTGGATCTTCTTTATGTTGAAGATATCCACTTCCATCAGAATACCTCTTCATACAACATTGAAGTGTACAGCGATGTTCTGGTTCTGTTCATAAAATGCATAATTTCTATTACATTAAATTTAAAAGATTTTGAACAAACAAAACCAATACTGTCAAGAATAAGAGGAAAGTAGGGAACTGGGAAAAATTTTATAGCATTTTTTTCATAAAGGCTTTATTTCTCAAAATACACACACACACATAAATTGATATCAAATTGATAAAAATGAGTCATTCAGATGAGGAAGTCAAATCTATCTGTAGTCATATGAAAAAATGCTCGAAATAGCTATTGTTTAGAGAAATGTAAATACTGAGATATCATTTCTTACCTATCAGAATGGCTAAGATGACATAAAAGGAAAATGATAATTTTTTGAGGGAATGTGGAAAAACTGAGACTAATATATTGTTGGTAGAGTTGTAAACTGAACCAACTCTTCTGGAGAGCAATTTGGAAATATGCCCAAAGGGCTATGTATAAAGCTTTGTATATACCCTTTGATTCAGTAATTTCACTATTAAATCTATTTCCCTTAGAGATTAAAGGGAAAAGGAAAAGGACCAAAAATATTTATATCAGCTATTTTTGTGGTGTTAAAAAATTGGAAATTGAGGAGATGTTCATCAGTTAAGGAATGGCTGAACAAATTGTGTCATATGATTGTGATCAAATACTATTTTTCAGTAAGGAATAAGGAGCAAAATGCTTTAGAAAACCTGAGAAGACATTTATGAACTGATGCAAAGAAAATGAGCAGAGCCAGGAGGACATAATAACAACAATATTATAAGGATGATCATCTGTGAATGTCTTAGTTGTTCTTAGTAATACAAAATGATCAAGATAGTTCTGAAGGACTTAGGATGGAAAAATGCTAACCAACTCCAGAGAAAGGACAGATGGAATCTAAATACTTTCCAAACTTTCTTCATTTTTCCTGTTTTTTTTTTTAAAGTCTGTGTTTTCTTTTGCAACATGTCTAATAGGGCAATAATGTTTTGTATGATTGCATAAGTATAATCTATATCAAATTGCTTGTCTTCACAAGGAGTGGGGAGGGAAGAGGGGAGAAGGGAGAGGATTTGGTAATCAAAATTTGAAACAATGAATGTTAATTGATTTTACATGTAATTGAGAAAAAACAGGTTAACCCTCATAAATGAAAGCATTTTTCTTTTTTTTTTTTTTTTTTTTTTTTTGAGGCTGGGGTTAAGTGACTTGCCCAGGGTCACCCAGCTAGAAAGTGTTAAGTGTCTGAGACCAGATTTGAACTCGGGTCCTCCTGAATTCAAAGCTGGTGCTCTATCCACTGCGCCACCTAGCTGCCCCAAAAGCATTTTTCTAGACATTCATCTGTAACTTTGTTTAAGCAGACTACAACTAGTCTGAGGCAATACTTCCATCACTACCACCATTACCAACCAAACAAACAAAGAAAAACCAAAGCCAACCTATTCCTAGGAAAGAATCTAATAAACTATTTCATATCAAGATAGCAATATCTGATAAGGAGTTAAAGTCTATATAATTCTTTCTCCCAGGAAGTTACCATTTTTAAAGCAGAGGAAAGTCTTTAGCCTAAGGAATGAAGCTCTAATAGTGGACTATCAAATATTAGCCAGGTGAGAGGTATTTGTTGTATGGAAAGGCATTTGGGGAGAGAAATACTCTTTAGTTTTGAGGCTTATTCCACTTGCATTAAGTCTACCTGGCCAGATGAGAAGTACTGAGAATTTACTAAAACTAGCTTCCCAGCATTTCTTACTACCATTTCCCAGATCAGATACTATTCAGGGAGAGGGATTCTGAGGCTGGAGGAGAGAAAAGGAACATAAAGGAAAAGAGAAAAGGCAGAAGATGGAGAAAAAGGTGCTACAGGGAGGTCTCATGATTGGCGAGGAAGCATAGTCCCTATTTCTGAAAGACAGTGACAAAAGTGAGGGAGGAAGGGAAAGAGCAATGCTTCCTTGTCCTGGGCTCTGAATGCTCTCATTTTTAGTCCTTTTCTCTCACAGACACTAAGTCAGCAGCTGCCTCCCATTCTTCCCAGCTTCAGTGGATGTCTCCCTCTCTGCAATCTATTAGCTGTGACCTTGCTCCAGGTTTGGAGCTGTCCAGGGTTAGCTGGCTCCTTCCTTCCTCTTTCAGTGTAGGGGAGGGTGGTCAAGGAGATAGCCTGGATATTTTAGAGGTTCTAAGAAGGAGATCTGGGAAAGAAGAGTTCAGAGATGGAAGAAAAAGATTTAAA
This sequence comes from Sminthopsis crassicaudata, assembly GCF_048593235.1. NCBI lineage: Eukaryota > Metazoa > Chordata > Mammalia > Dasyuromorphia > Dasyuridae > Sminthopsis > Sminthopsis crassicaudata. The sequence goes on from NC_133620.1 coordinate 289,069,222, forward strand.
CCTGTCCTCACAGCTGCAACCTTCTCCCTTTCTCTCTGTCATTGCCCTTATGTTGAATAATGGTACCTTTTTCTTTTGCAGATAAACTCCAGTTTAGGAGTGTTTTATGCAAATTCTAGTTTTTAATGACACTAAAGGAGATAGAATAACCAGGAAAGTGCATGTCTTGAAAACCAAAAAGAGGATTCCAGGGTAGAGATAACATAACCAGACAAAATGCCTAGAAAAGAAGGCATAGATTAGAAGGAATGTGAGAAAGAGAAAATACATACACACTTTCTGTCTGTCTCTGTTTCTTGGTCTCTCTGTTGGATGTTGAGGAATGAGGATGTTGAGTCAGTATGGGTAGGAGATAAGAAAAAGAATTTGGTTAACATTGGGAGAAACATAATCCAAGGAATTGCTCTGCTTGTACCTCATTCAGAATTCACTTCTGGGCATCACCTTTTCAAATGGATATTAATTGGGGGCAGCTAGGTGGCATAGTGCATATACTACCAACCCTGAAATCAAGAGGACCCAAGGTCAAATCTGGACTCAGTTACTAGCTATATAATACCGGGGAAGTCACTTAATCCCAATTGCCTCCAAAAAGGAGGGAGGGAAGGCATTAAATTGGAAAATTAAGAGGATATGGGGATATTGAGCCTAGAGACGAGAAGACTTAGAATGGACATAATGGCTTTCTTTAAATATTTGAAAGATATTTTTATAATCTGACCCTTCCCTACCTTTCCAGTTTTTCCCCCCATTTTTTGAAAGAGGGATTAATTTTTTTCTGCTTTTGTGTAGAAGTTGCAGAGAGTTAGATATAGGCTTATCATAGGGAAAACTTTCTAAATATAAGAGCTATCCAAAAATGGGATGGGTTCTTAAGGGGTGTGAAGCTTGAAGAGAGGGTAATATGTTTCCTTTCACTAGAGGACTTCAATCAAAGATGAAAAGATCATTTTAAAAAAGCATATATTGTCAAGGGAATTCTTTTTTCTGATATGGATTGGACGAGATAATTTCAGAAGTCTCTTCTAACTGGGATTCTGGAAGTGGGATTCAGGAGGACAAGGCTGGGGGTGTAATCTATACTTGTGGGTTTTAACCTCAATTTTAGGAATGACTTTTCCTATTGAGAACCGAGGGAAGTAGCCTAGTTGGCCTGAGGGCGAAGTGGAGTAGATTTGAGAAGCCAGATTTGTGCATCAGTTTCTCCAGGTTGGACCCTGGGGTTGTTCTGGGTACACAAATTTCTAACTTGTGTATAGTTGTATCCTCTGACTGACTCATCATATTGTGGTTGACTATGTTTTGCCTTGTCAAAGTCTGCATATGATATATTTGTGATAACCTTTCAGGATGATGGCGGTTACTGTCCCAAAGTCCCTGTCTAAATAGGAAATAGATAGGCCCCAATCCTTTGGTCTATAGCATTTGGGGTGAGCAGTGGCATGTGAAGAGACCCTTTGGTTTGAGGATGTTCTTGTCCCCGTTTCTATCTTCTTCTTTCTCCCCCTGCCCTTGTCCCTATCTCATTTTCAAGGTTAGGGATTTCCCTTAATCCTCTTAGATACTCATTCATTGAATGACTTGGGCAAGTTCCTTCTTCCCTTGGAGACACAGTTTCCTTCTCTGAAAAGAGGGGAAAAGGTTTGAAAGCATTCTCTTAGGATTTTTTTCCCTGAGGCTGGGGTTAAGTGACTTGCCCAGGATCACACAGCTAGAAGTGTTAAGTGCCTGAGGCTAGATTTGAACTCGGGTCCTCCTGACTTCAGGGCTGGTGCTCTATCCACTGCGCCCCCTAGCTGCCTCATTCTCTTAGATCTTGACAGCTTGAGCAGTGAGCCCTGAACTTTCCTTTTTATCTCTGGCCCTGGGACCTCCTCCCTGCCTGAGTGGAGACCAAAACTCCCCCAGGGAATCCACTTCTACACCTTGCACCTTCATTCTTCATCCGGCCTTTAGTGTTCCCGCATGGGGAAACCATTTGAGGTTGAGATTCCTCTAAGAGCTGAGGACTTCTAGGAGGGGGATGCCCCGGGGCACACAGTTTGTCACAGCACGGTTGACATCAGGAACAGAAGACCCTCTGTCCCATTTCTCCTCCCCTTCCACACAGTCCCATCTGTTTGCTCTATTCTTCTCTCTGGAAGCCTTCAGAGGTTTGCTCAAATAGGATCTGGAACCTGGCTTTGGGGAAAGAGGGAGAGGGGCTGAGGTGGGGGTGGAGAGAGAGGAGAGGGAAGATGCTAGGGTGGGGGATGGGAAGAGGAGAATAAGTATGTGTGTATGCACACATATGCACATGTTCATACACAGGTGCACTTGCCAAAGATAGCTCCCTATCACCTCTGAGATCAAATATAAAATTCTGTCATGGGTTTTAAAAATTCTTCACCACCTGACCTTTTTCTACCTTTCCAGTTTCCCTCGACTTCCCTGGATATATTCTTTGTTATTTTTGTTCAGTTATGTCTGATTCTTCATGATTCATGTTCCATTTCATATCAGGCTAGTTTATAGGGTTTTTTTGGCAAAGACGCTAGAGTAGTTTGCCATTTCCTTCTCCAATGTACTAAGGTGAACAGAGCTCAAATGACTTGTCCAGGGTCACATGGCTAGTAAGTGTCTGAGGCTGGACTTGAACTCGGATCTTCCCGACTCCAGGTTCAGTCTCTACCCACTGAACCACCTAGCTAGCTCCTACAGCATATTCTACAGTGCGACACTAGCCTTCTTGCTGTTCTTCGGACATAACATTCCTATCTCCCCACCACACTGTTTTTTCATTGGCTATGATTGAGGTGTTCTAATCCTCCTCTCCTGACTTCCGTGGATTTCTTCAAGACATATCTTTTGCATGAATCCTAACCATTGTTCCTTCACTGTTACTGCCTTCCCTCTGACATTATCTCCAATTTATACTGAATATATGTCTTGTATATACATAGTTTGCATGCTGTCTTCCTCATGTGAACTTCTTGAAGGCAGAGACATTATTTTATTTATTCATTCATTCATTCACTCATTCATTTATTTATTTTGCCTTTCTTGGCATCCTTAGCACAATGCCTGGCACATAGTAAGTTCATGCTCTTTGAGTGATAGGCAGAGACTGCTGGGATGATGGAGAAACAATTTGGAGAGTGAGCGTTTAGGAAGGCCAAGAAATGGGATTGGGAACCAGAAAGACGAGGGGGAGGATAGGAGAGTGAGAAGTACAGGCATATAGGAGGACAAAGGCAGATAACTGGAAAGTTAGGACAGAGAGGAAGAGATGAGAAATGAGGGGAGAGATGGAAGGAGATGAGAAGATGGGAGGAAAAGGCAGCTAGAAGAGCAAAGTTGGGAAAATAGAAGTAATACAAGATGGAGAAATGAAGGCTGCATAAAATGGGGGCACGGGACATAGAGAGGACAGACAAACAAGCTCAGCAGGTAGGGGATGGAGACAGAGAGATGAAGAAAGATGGGACAATGAGCGGCAGAGAGAGGAGGATAGAGAATAGGGCAATGGGCTGATGGGCTCAGAGAGGAAATCTTATGGGAGAGTAGAGGGTGGGGAATGGGAGAGAGAACAGAGGGCAAGGGGGACAGGAGCATGTGGAGCTTGGGGAGGGAGGCCTCCTGGATCACGGGTTAGTTGAGCAGAATGCTCTGGCTTGGTTCCAGGCCTCTTGCCAGTCCCACAAAGGGCTGTGGTTTTTGATAGCTGGTGTAGGGCTCTGGCTATTGTATGATAGTGATAATAAAAGGTTAGAAAATAGGAGAAATAGGACACTAAGCTGGAAGAAAAGGGGGAGAGTGGGGAAGATACGGTGGACAAAGCTTTGGTAGGGACTGTGCCAGTGCTGAGATCCGCTCAGCCTTAGGGGCCCGGACGTACAGGATGTGCTCAGCATATGCCTGACCACCCAGATAACGAGGCTAGGACTTGTGCCAGGTGGCCATAAAAAGGAAAGGAACAGATGGCACAGCCCCCGGGGAGGGCAGCAGCGACCCTCAGAGCCAATTTGGAGGATGCTCTAGGGACAGACCCATCCAGGGTATGCAGAGTAATCCACTGATGCAGGTGAACAAGTGGGGTTTTGCCCCTGGTGGAGCTATTTCTTTGCTCTCTGTGCCCCAGTTCCATTCCAGGGCTGCTCTGTGAAGCTGGAATGACTTTCACAGACACATACAGTCCAATCATGCCCTAGTGCTAAGAGGAGCTGAGTAAACAGATACTCCATGAGCTCCTGAAGTACAGGTAATACAGGGCAGTGCATCTTCCTTGCCTCCCTATTGGGAATTGAGGCCCAAAGAGTGGTTTGTTCAGAGTTGGAGGGGAAATCTGAATACAAGTCTTCCTGATAAGAAATCCAGCATTGTCTGCCTCTCAAGGGCCTTTAACGGAGAGTCTTGGGACCTGGGTTAATACGACACAGTAAATCAGCCTTACTGACTGTGGAAAGTTGGGCAAGTCACAACTTCAGTTTCCTCATCTGTAAGTTCTTATTCTAGATCTGTGATCCTGTGACTGAAAATAGGGACCATTTTGGGCTCTATAAGTAGAAGGTGAGGAGGAGGAGATGTTTTTGTTTTATTTTTTTCTTCTAAATTGGCTTCTTCTAGAGGCCCAGAAGTGTTAAGGATGCAAACCTGAGCTGTGTCTGACAAGTTGTGGTGACCTCTTGAGCCCCTTTCCTCCTGTGGGCCCCCCTTTGGAACTCACAGGCAGCTTCTTGGCATTGGCGAGCAGAGGCTTGGGGTTCCGAGAGAGGCTGAATGCAGCTGAGACGGGGACAAGCATTTCTGTTTCTCAGTAGGGTGTTTCAGAAATGTCCTGGATTCAAGAATCCAGCACTAAAGCCGTCTTCTCCAGAGCAGTCATGGCCACCTCGCAAAGAAAGCACGAGGGAGTCAGTGTAAAGTGTTGACTCCGTTTCAGGTCTTTTTTTTTTTTTTTTTTTTTTTGTAAAATGGGAGTAATAATACTAGCCTTATTTATCAATGTATTTTATTTTTTCCAAATACATGTAAAGATAGTTTTCAAGATTCATTTTTGTACAACTTTGTGTTCCAAATTTTTCTCCCTCCATCTGTTACCTCACCCCTTCCCAGGACAGTAAGCAATCTGATCTAGGTTAAACATGTGCAATGCAAGCTTTACTTATCTCTCTAGGGGTTTTAGTGAGAATCAAAAGAGATCATGAGCACTAAACTTCCCAAATCCTTCAGAACCAGACTGCTGGGTGCATTTATTTATTTACTTGTTATTTATTCATTCACTCACCTATTTATTTATTTGCAAAGAGTGCTGAATTAGGAGTCTACAAGACATGGATTCCGATTCTGCTTCAGACATCATGTGCCAGCTGCATGATCTTGAGTAAATCATTTGACTTCTCTGGGCCTCTGTTTCCTCATCTGTAAAATAGACATAGCAACTACTTCACAGGGAGGTTGTGAGACTCAAATGAGATATAAATCACTTGCTGTCCAGTCATATCTGATTCTTTGTGATTTGTTGAACTATCATATCATGCCAGTATTGTCTGTGCAGTTTTCTTGGCAAAGATACTAGAGTGGTTGGTCATTTCCTTCTCCAGTGGATTAAGCCAAACACAGTGACCTGCCCAGGGTCCCACAGATGGTAAATGTCAGAGGCCACATTTGAATTCAGATCTTCCTGACTCCAGATCATTCCTTCATCCACTGAGCCACCTAATTGCCATAAACCACTTATCCAACTTTAAAGTGCTTCATGAATGCTAGCTATTATTAATAAGTTGCAATTTGATATCATTTGATTCTCACAAAAGCACTACAGTGTATCCCCTGAAACAGGCAGGGAATGGGAGTGAGTTTTAGTACCATCTTACAGATAAGAAAACTGAAGCTTTTTTTTAAAAATTAAAGCTTTTTATTTTTCAAAACAGACAATTCTTCAACCCTTGCAAAACACTGTGTTTCCCCCATCCCCCTCCTAGATGGTAAGTAGTCCAATATATGTTAAATATGGTAGGAATATATGTTAAATTCAATATATGTATATATTTATTTATATAATTATCATGTTACACAAGAAAAAAAAGAGAAGCAAAGTAAAATGGAAGCAAACAACAACAAAAAGAGTGAAAATGCTATGTTGTGAACCACACTCAGTTCCCGAAGTTCTCTCTCTGGGTGTACACGACTCTCTTCATCACTGAACAATTGGAACTGGTTTGAAGCAACTCATTGTTGAAGAGAGCCACGTCCATCAAACTTGATCACTGAATAGTCTTGTTGTTGCCGTGCATAATGATCTCCTGGTTCTGCTCATTTCACTCAGCATCAGTTGATGTAAGTCTCTCCAAGCCTCTCTGTATTCATCCTGCTGGTCATTTCTTACAGAGCAATAATATTCCATAACCTTCATATACCATAATTTACCCAACCATTCTCCAATTGATGGGCATCCATTCATCTTCCAGTTTGTAGCCACTACGAAAAGAGCTGCTACAAATATTTTGGCACATATAGGTCCCTTTCCCCTCTTTAGTATTTCTTTTTTTTTTTTTTCCCTCTTTAGTATTTCCTTGGGATATAAGCCCAGTAGTAGCACTGCTGGATCAAAGATATGCACAGTTTGATAACTTTTTGGGCATAATTCCAGATTGCTCTCCAGAATGGCTGGATTCTTTCATAACTCCACCAATAATGCATCAGTGTCCCATTTTTCCCACATCCCCTCCAACATTCATCAGTATTTGTTCCTGTCATCTTAGCCAACCTGACATGTGTGTAATGATATCTCAGAGTTGTCTTAGTTTGCATTTTTCTGATCAGTAGTGATTTGGAACACCTAGAAAACTGAAGCTTAAAGAGTAAGAAAATGGAGATTCGAAGGATCATGTCCATAGGATTTGTCATAGATTGATACCTGAAATTAATAATGGAAATGAAACTAGAGCCCAGGGTTCTTTGTTACTACAGAGCGCTGTCTCTTCAAGACCAGTAGGCTCATCCTCAGTATTTTTATACATTACCAACACAATCCAATAGCAAGAAATACAAAGAGAAATTCCATTCAAAATAACAGTCGATAGTATAAAATATTTGGGAATATATCTACCAAAGGAGAGTCAGGAATTATATGAGCAAAATTACGAAACACTTGCCACAAAAATGAAGTCAGATTTAAATAATTGGAAAGACATTCAGTGTTCTTGGATAGGCCGAGCGAATATAATAAAAATGACAATACTCCCCAAACTAATCTATTTATTTAGTGCTATACCAATCAGACTCCCAAGAACCTATTTTAATGGCCTAGAAAAAATAACAACAAAATTCATATGGAAGAATAAAAGGTTGAGAATTGCAAGGGAAATAATGAAAAAAAAATTAAGTGAAGGTGGTCTAGCTGTACCTGATTTAGAACTATATTATAAAGCAACAGTCACCAAAACATTTGGTATTGTCTAAGAAATAGACTAGTTGATCAGTGGCATAGGTTAGGTTCACAGGGCAAGATAGTGAATAAAAATAGCAATCTAGTGTTTGACAAACCCAAAGATCCCAAATTTTGGGATAAGAATTCATTATTTGACAAAAACTGCTGGGAAAATTGGAAACTAGTATGACAAAAACTAGGCATGGACCCACATTTAACACCACATACTAAGATTAGATCAAAATGGGTCCAAGATTTAGGCATAAAGAACGAAATCATAAATAAATTGGAGGAACATGGGATGGTTTACCTCTCAGACTTGTGAAGGAGGAAGGAGTTTGTGTCCAAGGGAGAACTAGAGACCATTATTGATCACAAAATAGAACATTTTGATTACACCAAATTAAAAAGTTTCTGCACAAACAAAACTAATGCAAACAAGATTAGAAGGGAAGTAACAAATTGGGAAAACATTTTTACAGTTAAAGGTTCTGACAAAGGCCTCATCTCCAATATATATAGAGAACTGACTCTAATTTATAAGAAATCAAGCCATTCTCCAATTGATAAATGGTCAAAGGATATGAACAGACAATTTTCAGATGATGAAATTAAAACTATTTCCACTCATATGAAAGAGTGTTCCAAATCACTATTGATCAGAGAAATGCAAATTAAGGCAACTCTGAGGTATCATTACACACCTGTCAGATTGGCTAAGATGACAGGAACAAATAACGATGAATGTTGGAGGGGCTGTGGGAAAACTGGGACACTGATGCATTGTTGGTGGAGTTGTGAAAGAATCCAGCCATTCTGGAGAGCAATCTGGAATTATGCCCAAAAAGTTATCAAAATGTGCATACCCTTTGACCCAGCCATACTACTACTGGGCTTATACCCCAAGGAAATACTAAAGAAGGGAAAGGGACCTGTATGTGCCAAAATGTTTGTGGCAGCCCTTTTCATAGTGGCTAGAAGCTGGAAGATGAATGGATGTCCATCAATTGGAGAATGGTTGGGTAAACTATGGTATATGAAGGTTATGGAATATTATTGTTCTATAAGAAATGACCAACAGGAGAAATACAGAGAGGCTTGGAGAGATTTACATCAACTGATGCTGAGTGTAACGAGCAGAACCAGAAGATCATTATACACTTCAACAATGATACTGTACGAGGATGTATGCTGATGGAAGTGGATTTCTTCAACATAGAGAAGAGCTAATCCAATTCCAATTGATTAATGATGGACAGAATCAGCTACATCCAGAAAAGGAACACTGGGAAATGAATGTAAACTGTTATTTTTACCTTTTGAATCCAATTCTTCCTGTGCAACAAAAAATTCGGTTCTACACACATATATTGTATCTAGAATATACTGTAATATATTTAACATATATAAGACTGCCTGCCATCAGGGGGAGGGGGTTGGGGGAGGAAGGGAAAAAATCTGAATAGAAGTAAGTGCAAGGGATAATGTTGTAAAAAATTACCCATACATATGTACTGTAAAAAAAAATGTTATAATTATAAAATAAAATTAAAATTAAATTATTAAAAAAAAAAAAAAAGACCAGTAGGCTCAGTTCTGAGAAATGCTGCTTCTGTCCCCCAGCTGACATCCTTGAGTGGCTGGTGTGTGTGTGTGTGTGTGTGTGTGTGTGTGTGTGTGTGTGTGTGTGTGTAACAGGAAGGGGGAGAGGGTTTGTTACTGGGATTTTCCCTAATATGGGGCCTGTAGGATCAAGGAAGAAAAGCCTTGTACTGCCTGGAGTGGAAGCGAGCCCACTCATTTCTTGTTTGCCCCCTCCCCCACTTGCCGCTAGTGAGAAAGAAACAGAGACAAATTTATTACCTGGTCTCCATTTGTGAAGTCTGCTGGAGTGGGGAAGGCTGAGGGTGGGAGGGGAGGAGGGGGGAGCAGCGGCTGCCCATGGTTGGCGGGGAGACATGGTTGGCCTGTTTTGGTAATTACATTTCCAACATTTCATTCTGTTTGTCAGTTCCCACTTCCTGGGGATGTGGACTCCTGAATATTTCATCTGAGGCTCTTGCTGGCTGGCATTGCTGTGGCAAAACCCAGGCCTGGCCACTTGACCTGACCTCCCCCTTGTCTCCTTCCTTCCCTTCCAACCTCTCCTTCCCTCCTGGAGCCTGTGGCCCCATCCTCATACAGGCACTTGCTCAATCCAGGCCTGGCAAACTCTCCGGAAATCCTCCTTTACATGCCCACATCTCCAACTTTGCCTGGAAGATATTTTTTTCCTTCCCTGGAGGGAAAGGAGAATCAGCTCGGAGGATGGGTTTCTGGAGGTTCTATTTCCTTTCCTCCTGTGGTCCTGGGAAAAAGTAAGCTGAACCTAGGCCAGCTTAGTTGAGCATCCCAAGACTGAGAAAGAAATTTTAGGCAGATAAGAGTTGACACTAGGCAGTGGTCTAGGAAGTGGTACCTCTCTTAGTGTCTGAGGGCAACAAGGGAAATCACAGTACATATCTCCTATGCCCTGGACATCGTGCTGAGAGCTGAGGATACAAGGACAAGAATGAAGAAGTCCTGAAATGTCAGAGTTAGAGATGGGGCCTTCTAGTCCCAGTCCCATACTGAGAAAACTCAGTGTGACTTAAAGTTATTATTATGATTGCTTAATAAATGCACAGCTTTCATAGCATGGAAGTTCTTACCATATGAAAGATAGGCACATGATTTTCATAGTGAAGGTTCAAAACCTTCTCTGGATAGGAAGTCGGGGACAAGGGTACAATTGACTCAGGGTATAATCTCTTATTGGATTGGGAGGGGAAGGGAAAGCAGACTCCTGTTTCTTAATGCTTCTGGTGTGCTCATATACCCCTTGGGGAAGCAGGAAGAGGAGGAGGGGGAAGGAAGGACTTCACCACATCCTGCATCGGTCCCCTGGTTGTGTCTAGCCTCTCCAGTGCACTATCCTCAAGACACAAGCAAAAATTTCCTAAGATTACCCAGTAATGATAATTGGTCATGTTTATACAATGATGCTCCCATTTATATTCAGATCATAGACTTTAGAGCTGGAAGGAACCTGAAGAAATGCACCACCTCATTTTATAGAGGGAGAAAATGGGGCCCAGAGAAATGGGCAGAATTCACATTCAGGTCTCCACCACTGTTTCCCCTAGAGTGGATGTAAGCCCCTTGAGGCAGTATGTGCTAGTGGAAGAGCACTGGGCTCAGATAGCTGTGTGATATTGGCCAAGTCATTAACCTTTCTGCACCTCAGTTTTCTCATCTGTACCAGAAGGCTCCATCTCCAAATCTGTCATTTTAGGACTTCTTCCTTCTTATCCTTGTATCCTCAGCTCTTAGCACAGTATCCCCTTATAGGGGATAGGGACTATGATTTCATTAGTATACAGAACTCCCAAGGGAAGAAATACCCTCTGCTAATGCAGGTTGGTGCCTTCTCTGAATTGTGAAATCATAGAGATTTGCCTAGAGGCAACTGAGAGGTTTAATGATTTGCCTGGAGTCACAGTCAGTATATGTTAGAAATAGGATTTGGATCCTCATATTTCTTGCTCTAAGTATGATAGATAGCACATTGTAATCATTCTAGTTGTATCTCACTCCATCTGACTCCGTGGACGTACCCTTGTTTCTTGGTAGACACTGCAGTGGTTTGCTAGCTTCTTCTCTAGTGTATCTCCATTTTACAGATGAGGAACTGACGTGAATTGGAATTAGTGACTTGAAGTACTTTTAAGGTTTAGAAAACTTCTTCTTCTTTCTTCTTCTTTCTTCTTCTTCCTTCTTCTTCCTTCTTCTTCCTCTTCTTCCTCCTCTTCCTCCTCTTCCTCCTCCTCCTCCTCCTCCTCCTCCTCCTCCTCCTCCTCCTCCTCCTCCTCCTCCTCCTCCTCCTCCTCCTCCTCTTCTTCTTCTTCTTCTTCTTCTTCTTCTTCTTCTTCTTCTTCTTCTTCTTCTTCTTCTTCTTCTTCTTCTTCTTCTTCTTCTTCTTCTTCTTCTTCTTCTTCTTCTTCTTCTTCTTCTTCTTCTTCTTCTTCTTCTTCTTCTTCTTCTTCTTCTTCTTCTTCTTCTTCTTCTTCTTCTTCTGTTGTATGTGCCTTTCTCACTTAAAAGGTGATTTGCCTAAATGGGTTTTTTGTTAAAATATTAGACCAATCACTCAGCAAATTTCTCTCTGAGTTAGGAGCCAGAAGCAACATGAATAATGCAACTTTAAAAGCCTTGGCTGGGTTGTCTGACTGGCCAGCTTCCCTGTAATGAAATATTCAGCTTGAGCCTGGGCTCCCCTGGGTCTCTAGCCCGAATCTTCGACACTCCCATCTCTGTGGTCCCCAAACATACTCATGGTCCTCCCCTTACTCCAACTCTGTCCGTAACTACTCCACTCTACCCCCAATTACCCAAGCCAGTGAATCCATTTTCTGAGAGCCATGGTGCCCCATCCAACATCTCTCTAGGAGTTCCTTAGAATTTATTTATTTAAGGGGGAAAGGTGTCTTTCTTGTTTGCAGTAATGCTTCATTCTTTTAGCAAGCATTTATTAAGTGCCCTCTTTTTGTCAGTCACTATACTAGGCACAGGAGATAGTAATCACTCGGTAATGTTCTAATGTCCAAATCTCATCCTTGTTCTACCTCAGAGTGCTACAGCCCTTTTCCTTGATTTCTTTTCAATTTTTGTCTTTACTTTGGTCTAATTTCTTTGGGTTTTCTCACTCTAGTTCCTAGTTCCTAGGTATCTATTGGGAATCTGAAAAAGGATTGTACAAAGGTGTTAATGGGCCCCAAGGTTACTCCCTTTATGCAACATATTCATCCCAACAAGGTGTTAATGGCCAGTAACAGCTTAAGGTGTTAACTTTTTACAGACTCTGAACCTTAAGGGAAAGCTGCTTGAGTCCTAAGGAGTGAATGGAATTCGAGGACTCTTGCAAGTGGTGGGAATGACCTGTGGGAGAGATATTTGGGTCTATCTTATTGGTTGCATCCTACTTCATCTACAAATAGGCTTGGTCCTTGAAGAGGATTGCATGTATGTGGGTGGGGTGGAGTGGGAAGTGCAGGTTGTGAGGAAGGAGTGAGGAATGTGTCTCTGTGTGTATGTGTAAGGAAAGAGCTCTTCTATTTTTTTGTTGGTCTCTGTTTGGGTTTGTGGTATGGATTTATTTTTTCTGGGAGGTTTTGAATGACTGCCAAAACTTGTCCTAATTAGGATTGAGATTGAGATCCTTAGTCCTAAATGACACAGGCATCCAATCTAGTCAACTAATATTTATTAAATGCCTACTATGTGCTTAGCATTGCACAAAATATAATTCTCTCGTAATTAACAAATAGGGATATTGGGATTTAATTTGGAAATCACTGCCCCCTCTCCTTTAACTGTCAAAGGGTAGGAAATGGAGGGAGAACAAAAGGGAACCCTACCATAGGACAGTAGACTTAGTAGCTGGATGAGAATACTTTTCTAGGGGCAACTAGATGGCAAAATGGATGGAGCACCAGCCCTGAAGTCAGGAAGACCTGAGTTGAAATCTGGCCTCAGACACTTACTACTTACTAGTTGTGCGATCCTGTGCAAGTCACTTAACCACAAGTGCCTCACCAAAATAAATAAATAAATAAATAATTTATCTATACATCACAGTTTTGATCCTACCCATAAGGTCAACATACTTTGCCCCCAAAGACATAATCCTGGGAATTCCAACGAGCCTCGAAAGAATAGAGGCAGGCAAGAAACACTTTATTAATTTATTAAGCACCCTTTATGTGCCAGGCACTAGTGCTAAGTGCTTTATAAAGTGTTATCTTATTTGGTCTTCACAAACCACGATGGGAGCGTTATTACATTCTCCATTTGAAGAAACGGAGGCAGATGGAGGTTCCTTGCCCCAGAATCACATAGTAAATTCCTGAAGTCTTGTTGGGTAGGCCCATCACTCTTTCCAGTGTACTACCAGAGCTGAGCTGGTGGCACTTAGTAGGTATTTTGGGAGTTTGGGGCCTTTTAAAAATAGAACAGGTGCCCTGAAAAGATTTGATTGTCAATTGGATTGAGTTGTTTTCCGGCGGGCACCTTTTTACAGAGCACAAGGAAAAAGAGGGTGAGAAACAACAAAGACAAATTTTATCCACTTCAAATCAAGTTAAAAAAATAAGCACTTATTAATATCCTAGTATATACCAGACAACTTTGCCTAGGGCAGGGGGCCTGGCATGGGGAAAGGACCCTGGGTTTGGAGTAAGGAGCTCAAAGGATGACAGCTTTAAAGCTGGAAGGAACCTTAGGAATCGTCTAGTACAGCCTCTTGTTTTCCAGGTGAGGAAACTGAGGCATGAAGAGAGGGGAGGGAATGGCTTGTGCAAGCCTGCCAAGTCAGAATTAGGGTTTATTCCAGGTCCTCTAACTCCCAATACTTCTGAATATTTTTTAATTGGGCCCAGTGGCCTAACACAAATGAGGAAAACCCAATTCTCCCAGTGAGAACTAGGGCAAATCCTGTGAAAGGCTATCACATTGTCAACTGCCTCAGGCCACACACTGGGAGGAGTGGGGATTTGAACTTGGTTGCTTTGATTTCAGATCTGTATTCTCCCCTACCACATACTGCAGGGGATCTTGGTGTGTGTGTGTGTGTGTGTGTGTGTGTGTGTGTGTGTGTGTGTGTGTGTGTGCTCTCTTTGGTAGTCTGAGGCTTATGGATTTCTTCTCAGAATGAACTTTTTAAATGTATAAAACAAAAATTAAAAAGGAAACCAATTATATTGAAATTCATGTGTCAAAGTAAAAACAAGTCCTCCAATCCTAGGTCTAAGAACGCAAAGCTTGGCTTGCAGACAGAAAGTCTCTGACAATGGATGAGGTCTGGGTAACTTCACTTTTCTGGACCTTAGTTTCCATGTCTGTGAAATGGGGATTGTAATACCTGCAATACCACCACTTCACAGGGGTATTATGAGAAAATTATGAGGAAAATGTGCAAATCTCCAAGTGCTTTAGAAATGCTCACTTTGTTCTTCTTGGCTTCTTTGAATCTCTATTTCTTGCTTTGTTAAATGATCTTTTTGGGGCTGGAGAACTGCTGGGACCCCTCTCAGCTCTGGACATCTGTTGAAGACTACTTCTGGCAGGGGCCTTGGTCCCCTGGATTTCCTGGACACCTGTGGATCCCTTACTTTTACACTTTTCTCTGGTTCTGGAGTGTTGGGCTACTGTGAAATGCTTTGCAAAACTTAAAGTGATATGTAAATGCTGGCTGGCTACGTTTACTGTGGTCAGCTACGGAGAGTCTCATCACAAATAGACACAGACATTTTTAGAGCTTTTTAAGTGGGTGGAGTGCTTTGCAACCATTATCCCATTTGTTTCCTCCATAATAAGTCTTTCAGTTAGGTATTATTATCCCTATTTTACAGATGGGAAATCGACACAGAGTTAAAGTAACTTTTCCATGTCACAAACAGTAAGGGGTGGAGAAAGGCAATAAGCATTTATTAAATGTATGTTAAACACTGTACAAATATAATTTTACTTGATCCTCACAACAACTCTGGGAGGTAGGTACTATTATGACTCCCATTTTACAATACAGGAAACTGAGACAAGCAGAGATTGAGTAGCTTGCCTAGAGTCATGTAGTATTTGAAGCTAGAGCTATACTCTAGTTTTCCTGATTCCAGGCTCAGCACTCTATCCACTTTCTCACCTGGCTATCCTAGTAAGTACCTAGGGCAGAAATGAATCTCGGTCTTCCTTATTCCAACACCAGCTGTAGCCCCAAAGCCATTATTACCTCTTACAAGGCTCGATAAAGAAAGCTCTTTGGAAACTCAAAGCTGCTCTCCAGGACTTATAAATTAGTTGGAGAAGCCAGAGTTTACCTTGTGGTTCATTGGAGATTATCTAGTCCAAATTCCCTTTCCACAGAATACACAGAAAGTTGCATTTTATTGGTGGGAGGACCTCTCCATCAAGACGGGTTAAGGGAGCTGTCCATGGTCTCCCAGTTAGTGTTAGAGACAGAATGAGTGCAAATATTCTTGAATCTAACATAGGTGCTCAATTCTCTCTATATTCCGCCTCTCTCTAATCACAAAAACACAAATTGAAATGAAATAAAACATCAGGGAGAATTGTCATAAGGCAATATGAGCTAAGTAGCAAATGAGTGGCAGAGACAATAAGGGCTTTCCCCTTCAGAACAGGGGAAGATCAGAGCGGAATGGGGTCTGGAGTTCATTTCAGAAAAGGATCTAAAAGATAATGTACTTCCTATAGTGTACAGATGAAGAAACAGGCTCAGAGAAAGAAGATTACTTGCCCAGAGATACACAGCTGGTTTGTAGAAGAGATGGGATTCAAAGAGGGGGAAATAAGGAAGACCTAGGTTTTCTGACTCTAAATACAGCACACTCTCTCCATGTGAAGAAGGAAAAAACCATAGGGGGAAAACATCTAGAATGGACTGGCAACCCTGGGTCTGGGGTAGGGACAGGAGAACATGATTCTTGGGGCTTTATTTCTTCACGTATCCAGATTCTTTGCTTCCATTTTTCCTGAGAACCCCAACCTACACTGTTTCTGCCACATTATGCAAATTATGGTCTATCTTTCCTCTGGCTCCATATCTCCAGGTGACCCTGCTCTTATCCCTTCCTCCCAGATAAAAGCCAGAGCTCTCCATTGTGAGCCATACAGACTCCTTATTGTGGCTCAGTTCTGGACCCCATCCCACATGGCTAGCATCTGAACTGTTAGGAGACCCCAAATAGGAAGATAAATAAGATGAATGGGAAGTGACCCCCGATCTCTTTTCACTCACTTGGCCTGAAAGGGATGACTGATGATATGTGGGTAGAACAGACATTATTCCTGTGGTGGAATTTAAGAGGTCAGAAACATCTTCTTCTTCCTCCAAATACATTCTCCTGCCTCTTGGCAGATGCACAGATCTCCACCATTAGAACATTCATTTATTCATGCATTCATTCATTCATTTTTCATGGAATACTTATTAAGGCTTTATAGTGTCCAGTAGCCCAGGGAGACCCACATTTTAGATGAGACATTATTTTTGTTTCTTAGAGATTCTAGTTTTTCAGAGGGATGGGACCAATGTAGCTAACTATTAGGCACAAAGACTTTGTCCTTTGTTGAAATGTAAATGAAGATGAATTGGTGGTGGTGGTGATGGGGTGTAAGGAGGAAAAAGAACTGCATGCATTAATTCTTCTCAGTCACTTAAACTTTAGTGTAAATGGGTATATCTAGTCCTTTTCAAAGCTGATTTTGATTGAGGGACTGAGGGGGAGGTAGAGCATGGCAGTTTTAGGATTTAGAGTTGAAAGGAATTTTAGAGAGCAACTAGTTCAGTACCCTCATTTTGACAAGTACGAGAATCTAAACTCTGAGAAGGAAAATAAGTTGCCCTAGATCACTGAAATAGGAAGTAGAAGAGCTGGGATTCAGTCTCAGCTTTTCCTGATTTCCAGCCAAACACTCAGTCTGCAACTATATTTTGTGCTGTAAAGGGGGTCTGCTGGGGCACCAATGAGTGAGTAGGAGTGGGAGCAGAGAAGAAAAGAGAAAAGATGAAAAGGAAGGAGGGGGACATGAAAAGAGAAGGTGGGAGAAGGTCTCTGAAGAAGGAAGGTCCACTTCTTCAGGTTGGTCATAATTTTGTCCCTGGTAGGTAGGTACACCGAGGCCTTGGCCCCAGGGGATCCTTGGGAAGACTCCCTTGGCCCATCTTCTCTCTCCCAGAGCATCTCTGATGAAGCAGGTCTCCTGCTATTTTCCTCCTCTCATCTTCCCCTGTTAAACTCATTGAAATAGGCTTCTTTAATGCTTCCCTCTAATGTAGATTTTTTTTCCACTTGATTTCCTAAGCATTTGTTTTCTCCCTTTCTCTTTCATTTTTTTTCTATTTTCCTTTTTCTTTTTTTTTTTTAAGCTAAAGACAAGCACATGCCTTTTATGCAGAGTGGGTATTTTTGCAGCTGGTTCTGTTGTGCCTGGAAGAAAAGACCAACTTCTCCACAGAAATTGTTTAGGATAGGGAAGGGGGGGTGGAGATCCACATGGAAAGTACTTCTAACTGCCTTGTGGTGGATGTGGGTTTTTCCCCCTCTCTACTGCTCCAGCTCATTCTCCCAAATCCCCAGTGGTAATCTGGAGAATTAATTGAGTTGGGAGAAAATTGGGAGAGGGGAGAAGGTGTGAGAGGAAGACAGATGATTGAGGTGGGAATTCCTTATTACTCCAAAGTACTCTAAAGACTTCCCTTCTAACCTTCAAGAGGACTTAATTTTTTTCTGAAGCAATTGGGGCTACACAGCTAGGAAGTATTAAGTATCTTAGGTCACATTTGAACTCAGGTCCTCCTGACTTCAGGGTTGGTGCTCTATCCACTGTACCACCTGGCTGCCCCAAGAGGATTTTTTGAGAGGCAGGAGGTAGGGAGAAGGAAGAACAGCTTCTCACAATAAAGTCTAAATGTGAACAATCTGCAAGTAGAGGTAGTGGACCAATTCCTGAAATCATCCCTAGCATCTGAAGTAAGGAACTCACCCAGTTGGAGAGGAAAGAGAATTGCCATCCCTCTCTCTTCTCTCTCTCCCTTTCCATCCTTGTCCTTCCACTCTGAGGAAGGGCTAGACAACTGATGCTGTGGAGGAACAATAGACATTAGAACCATGGCCAGGGTGGGGAGTAAGGGGGGAGAAGGGGAGGGAGATGTGGGTGGTGATGGTAGGTTGTAGAAGCAGGTGATCTGATTAGAGGCCCTGAGTTCCTTTCTCAGTTCTTTCACTACCTGTGTGAACTTGGGCATGTTCCTTCCTCACTCTTCAAATCTCAGTTTCCTCACTTGTAAAATGAGTAGTTTGGATTAGGTTGACCTCAAAGATCCCTTCCTGATGCTGTAAAACTATGCTCAGATGTTTTCTAGCTTTATGACACTCAGGAACCAAAGAAGCAGACAGATTACAGTGGGTAAAGAGCAAAGATAATCTTAGGATCAGAACTCTCAGAAGGAGGTGAATAGGGCTTTGTCCCAAGATACCCACATGGGCAGGGGGCTTGTCTCCGGAGGAATAGGCCCAGCACTTCCTTGTTCTCCACTGGAGTCGGGGAGAGAGATAGCTGGGACCCTCGGGTTCCACAGGCTGGTCTTGCTTGCTTCCCCTCCACTGTTTTTGAGGAGGCTGGGATGCTTACTCCCTGCGGTCAGATTCTCTTTTCTGCTACTATCCAAGAACCCTCAAATTTTTTTGCTCCAACAGAAAATATTCTTTATCCTAACTCTGTATAGAATTGAGATCTTGGTGAGTTGAGGAATAGTGAAAGAACTAGCAGAGGCAAGTGATCACTATATAGACGGTTTTTCATCTTTTCTGTAATTTGGAGAATGAAGGTACATAATCAAGTCAACAAGCATTCATTAAATACTTACTATGTGCCAGGCACTGTGCTAAGTACTTGGGATGAAAGGAAAGGCAAAACTCAAACAGTCTCTGCATTCAAGGAACTCACAGACTAATTGGGAAGACAATATGCAAACCACTACAGGCAAACAAGATATATTCAAGGTAGATTAGAGAGAATTTCAAAAGGAAGGCACTTGTATTAAGAAGATGAGGTTATTGTTTGTCATTCTCAAAGAGGACCATGACATGAAAGAGGTGATTACAAGTGAAGAGAATGTCAAAGGGAAGGCAAAGGGTGAATCAGGAAAATGTTCTTTTAGAAAGTTAGACTTTTGTTGAAGGAAGCCAGGGAAGGCAGAAAGCAAAGATGAGGATGGAGAGAATGGAGGGATGGAGGAGCCACAGAAAATGTTCAGAATTGGAAGGCAGGGAAGCCATGAGACAAATGGGAGGGAGGCCTCCCGCTGGAGGCCAGTGTCCCTGAAACAGAATAAATGGAAGTAGAGAGTTACTTGGAAAGCTAAGAAAAGGGCCATGTTATGATTTGGCATTAAAAGTCAAACAAGGGATTTTATATCTGATTCTGTGGCTAAGAGGGAGACAACTAGAGTTTATTGAATGAGGACCAGACCTGGGCTTTGGGAAGATCTGTTTGGTAGCTGAGTGGAACATGGACTTGAAGCAGAGAGAACAATCCTGATGAGTGCAACAACTCGGGCAGAAGGGGATGAAGTCTTGCGCCAGGGTGGTGAGAGGAGAGGAAGGGCAAACCCCAGAGTTAATACAGAGGTAAAAACCATGCTGGGCGCTGTGGGAGATACAAATAATGAAGCTTAGGCTTCCTCTTAGAGATAACACTAAACACATCCAATTGTCTTGGATGGGTTTTATAAACACTTTTGAAATGATGTTTCTTTTGCTTTATAAGTTAGGACTTGCAAGCCCATTTTAATAATGCTTTGGTATTGCCAGAATCTGTGTATGTGTGCGCATGCCTGTGTGTATGACTGCACCCATCTGCACGTGCGTGTGTTTGTTTTGTACATTCTGTTATGTTATATTCATTGTCCTCTCCTTTTTTCCCCCCCACTCATGTCTTCCTTGATAACCACTTTGTACTTTGGGGAACCTATTGTCCTGGTATCCTGACTGGTGACTTCCCTTCCAGAACCAATATTTCAAGAAATCCCCCCCACAGTGTCCCCTAACAGGAGGAGCTAAAAGGAACCTGACATATTTTGCATTATATAATAGAAATATTCCTGGATATTTACTCATTCACTCATTCATTCATTCATTCATTCATTCATTCAACATATATCCATTAGATCCTTATTTTCTGCAGAGCTGTAGAATAGGATTTCTTTACTGTTCTCCGACTTCCTAAGTGTGGCTGGCTTAAAATAGGGGTCAACTTACAAATATTTAAAAGATCATAATTCCTTTTTTTGTGTGGTCATTTTGATGGTTTTTTTTTGTCAAAGATGCTAAAGTCATATGCCACTTCCTTCTCCATCTCATTCTACAGATGAGGAACTGAGGCAATCAGGCTTAAGTGGCTTGCCCATGGTCATACAAGTACTGTACCACTTAGCTGCCCCTTGGTCCTTTACTTTTGCCTCTGTGTTAATCTTGGGGGAAAGATGAGGTTTAGAATGGAATATAAAAGCTTAGGGTAAAAATAATAATAGAATTTGTATGCTACTAGAATGAGATAACACAATGCTTGCATTGACAGCTATTGTTATTATTGATTGATTGGGCTTTGCAAAGAGCTTTTATTTATGTTATCTTGTTTGGGGGTCCCTGAGTCAAAGAACTAAAAGTAGAGGCATCAGTCAGACAAGTACTCCCTGTGTGCTAGGCAGTGTCTTAGGCACGGTGGGTACAAAGACAATAAAAATTCAGTCCCCTGTGCTCAAGAAACTTATATTCTATTGGGGGACAAAACTGTATATTTGTAAGTCTATATATTGGAGCATTTGAGGGCAGTCAGGAAGTTCAAATCTGGCCTCTGACATTAATTGGCTGTGTAATCCTGGACGAGTCACTTAATCTGCCTCAGTTTCCTCATCTATAAAATGAGCTGGAAAAGGAAATGGCAAATCACTCCAGTATCTTTGTTAAGAAAATCTCACATGTGGTCATGGAGAGTCATACACAAGTGAAAAATAACTTGATAAGAAGAAGGAGAAGGAAAAGAAAGAGGAGAAAGAAAAGAAGGAAAAGAGGGAGAAAGGAAGAAGAAGGAGAAGTAGTAGTAGTAATAGTAGATACATACAAAATATGGGATGGAACTGACCTTGTGATTTTATTGATATAGGAAATTCCCCTTATCAATATAGTTCAGTACCCTCTATGCAAGTTATAATCTATGGAGCTGCCTGAAACTCTGAGAAGTCAAATGACTTACCTAAAGTCACACAGTCAATATGGAGCAGGAGCAGCACTTGGATCCAGGACTTTCTGCCTCCGAGGCTGGTCATTCTACCACTTTCTCTCCCTCTATTAAATATGTAATTTGGGGGGCAGCTGAGGGGTATCTGCAATAGCTTCATGTGGAAAGTAGAACTTGAGATGAGCTTTGAGGGAACGCTAGGGGTTTTGAAAGATGGATGTGATGGATGTGGTCTTATTCCCAATGCCTAGGCAAATACCTTATATATTATAGGTTTTTGTTGATTGAATGATATAACATGTGTGTAGTGCTTGCAAAGCTACACAGCTCTCTCTTTCATATCATAAGTTTCACATCACTATTTCAATGTATTGGGGTTGGCATAGCAATTAAATGGTAATTTTGGGGGAGTTTTGTGGAAGCTACAAATGACAGAAGTTCAGAAACTCAGAAATGCATAAAATATATCTATGATATTGTATAATATCAACATATTTTATCTTTTAATACCATAATAATTCAGACTTCTTCTCTGATATGAAGGAAGGGTCCCAAATTTTTATGCAGATTTTCCAAATTATGGGGGCACTGTGCCTCTAACCCCCATGATATGGAAGAACTAACAAATATCATATATACACAGACACATGCATATACACAATTTACATATATGTAATATATATGTCTCTGTGTCTATATAGATATACATACATACAAATATAGATGTAAATGCTAGCTATTACTATTATAAATTGGTTGAATCAATTTCTTTTCATTTTCTTTCACTTTTGGAATATAGTTATTTTGACACTTACATTTCTCCCTTTTGTGTCCAGCCTGGACTCCTAGCTCACTTTGGTTCACTTTCAGGGACAGCAGGGTCAGTTCAAAATTTAAGGAAGGACTAGAGTCCAGAAATTCATGGGTGATTGAGAGCTGACTGTATAGTATAACCAAAGCCTACAGTAACTAGGGGCAGAACCAGTAACATTGTAGAGTCATGTTGTGAGGAGGTGGGCTTAGATATTTTTCTCAGTCCCTGAGGTTCTCACCCATCACCCCTCTGTGCTCCAGAAAGCTGATCTTGCTACCCCTTCTGGCTCCAGCTCTGGACATTAGAGCTCCTAACTTGGCTATAGATATGGCTGCTGAGTGGACCTTTGGCCAGGAGCCCCAGGATCAGGCCTCCAGTGGGCCACCCTCCCCCTTTTCCCTTCTCTTACAATTTATGGCCCTGTACCACTGACTGTCCACTGGCCAATGGTCCTCCTGAGAGCTCTAAGGAGCTGGCTACAGCCGCACTGATCAGTTTCCTCCTCTCCCCTCTAACCTCTCTGACCGCAGCGGACTTTCTTACTTGGCAACTAGCCCCTGTTAAAAAATTCAGGGGCCTTCCTCTGGGGATTCCACTGATGCAAGAGGCAAAAAGGAGGTTTAGTGAAGGGAATAAGTATATTAACAATTAAAGATAATGATAATGAGTCATTTCTATAATGCTTTCATGTTTACAAAGCTCTTTCCTAATAATATTGTGAGGTAGATAGTGTGTTATTGTCCCCATTTTGTGGACGAGGAATGAAGGAAAAAATCCATAGAAGTTAAATGATTCAGTTCATGGTTACACAGTAAGTGTTAGAGATGACTGCAAAGAAAGGCCTAAGACCAGAGAGAGAATGTAATGTGTGAGGAACAATGTCATAGTGAGTCAGTACTGGAATGGGAGAAGGGAGATGAACTAGGTTCAGATACTCTTTCTACCATACCAGGATGCAGCGTCATCATTTATTTAGAACAGAATTCATTTTTATTTTAAAATCTTAAATATATTTCTAAAATTAATGAAACAAATTCAAACGAAACATTCCAAACAAAAAGGTTAAGACAGGTTTTTCCAAGCTTGGCCCTTCATCATTTCACAATACAGACTAAACTAAACCAAAAACAAACCTGTGGGGATGAATCTAATCTCCCCTAAATGACCCATGATTTTAAAAACTGTACTTTGAAATTTAATTTCACCATTCCAGGTTTAATTACAAGCAGATGTTTAACAAATAGTAATTACCACAAGTTGTAAGAATAACCATTAAACAATTCCTTAACACTTTCTTCAAAACGTCTAACAGTGGTAAGCCAGTGATTTACTTCAAAGGGCTAATTCTTCTGTCCCCATCCTACCCCTCCCACCATTGCAGAAAGGTACAGTTAATATACCTAACACAATAAAATATTAACAGGACAGAATGAAGGTTGTTAAGGTATCATGATGTATTGGAAACATGGTTGGACTAAGAGTAAGAAGACCTTGGCTTCTGGTCTCCTCACTCTGCTACTAATTCACTATGGAGCCTTAGACGGTTATTTCCATGATTAGAAAATACTTCCTCCTCATTTCTTGGGTCTAAGAATCCTTAGTATCAAAGCTTGGCTCATGGACCAGCTCCTTTAGCAGGCTTTTCCTCATCTTCCTTTCCATCTCCCTTACCTTGCTGTTTCCCCAAGCTAGATTATCCTGTAGTTTTATAACATATATACCCCCCATATAGACACATTAGTCCTATTTGACTTCTTGTGACCTCATTTGGGGTTTTCTTGGCAAAGATACTAGAGTGGTTGGCCATTTCCTTCCCCTCTCATTTTATAGATGAGAAGCTAAGGCAAACAGGGGTAAGAGACTTGCTCAGCTGCATTTGAATTCAAGGATATGAGTTTTTCTGATTCCAAGCCCAGTGCTTTTCCTGTTGCGCCACCAGACTTTCCTTATGTTTGTATGTATGCATATGCATATACATGCATATATATAGGTACACATGTATGCATATGCATTTATATATAGACACTCATGTATTTATACAATATGCATATATGTGGTACATTTGTATATTCATTTATCTGTGAAAATGTTATTTTCTCTGCAAAATGCAAGCTCCTTAAGGGCACAGACTGTTTCAGTTTTTGTTTTTTGTTTTTTAATTTTCTTTTTTATCTCCAAGGCTAAGCAGAGTCTATAGGCATAATTAGTGCCTGGTATATACTCAACACTCAGTAAATATCATTTATTGGATAAACTACTTCCTCTCTTAGGGCTTCAGTTCTTTCCTTTGCCAGTCAGTCAGTCAGTCAGTCAGTCAATAAGCATTTATTAAATATCTACTGTGCCAGGTACTGGGGATACAGAGAAAGGCAAAAGACAAATCTTTGCTTTTGAGGAGCTTTGTGAAATGACAAAGTTGAACCCTTTCCATCTTTTATATCCTGTAATTCTGTAACTTTAGAGATCAACAATTATTAGGATACCCGAGGGCCACTGTTAAATAAATGCCCAAATTCTTTACCTAAAGATCCAGTAATATGAGGCTAACTTTTGTGTCTTTCAAACTTATCTCTTCCTAAATCCTTGCTTATAATTACTTGTGCAAATCAGGCTAGTTTCATCCCTATTCTCCTCTTTCCTTCTTTCTTTTCATTCTTGCTCTCAGCTTTTGCTTATGTTGTTTCTCATCTGGAATGTCTTCCCTTTGACCTTCTCTTCTGCCTCCCCCAACTTTCTCCAGCCATCAAGGCCCCTTCAGGTCCTACCTGCTCCTTGTAAATTCACCTGACCAAGCCAGATGACAAATCTCCTTTGAACATCCTCCATATAAAAGAAATGGAGTCAGAAAACTTGTGTGACTAATGCTATGCGATTTAGTAACCAGTTTAGCCCTCTGGCCTGCAATCTTTTCATTGACAGAATGGGGATAATTAACTCTAGGAATTGTTGTGACAATTTACTAAGGTAATATGCATAAAGTGCTTTGTAAGCCATAGAGCCCCACGTAAATGTAACCTATCGCATAAATGTGAGCCTTGTACTTGAGTGCCTAATCATTATCAATTAAGAAGCATTTGTTAAGTGCCTGCTGTATGCAAGGCAGGACGGCCAGGTGGTATAGTGGATAGAGCACCAAGCTTGAAGTCAGGAAGATTAATTTTTATGAGTTCAAATCTGGCTTCAGACACTTAGTAGCTGTGTGATCTTAGGCAAGTCACTTAACCCTGTTTGCCTCAGTTTTCTCATCTGTAAAATGAACTGGAGAAGGAAATGGCATATCATTTTAGTATTTTTGTCAAGAAAACCCCCAATGAGGTCAGGAAATGTTGGGCATTACTGAAATTACTGAAACACATAAAAACTGTTTACCTAACTGCCTTGTATTGCTGGGAATCTGAGGACCTTTATTTAAATATGAGGTATTCAGGCACCTATGTGATCTTGGGCTGGGAGTTAATGTCTTTGATCCCCAATTCCTTCCTTTGTAAAAGAGCCAGAGAAAATCTACATGCTGGGAATTGTGTTCTATATAAGTTCTATATAAGTCTATCTTCTACACACATTGACAGATAATTCACTATTTCTCTTCCACCAAATGCCCAGCACTGAGTAGGTGTTTTGTTAATGCTGAGTAAGTGGACTGACTGGCTGGATGATTGAGTGCTTAGCAATGGACTTTGTCCTTGGAGAGCATTGTGTAAGTCAGATACACTGACATAAATATACTTGACTCATAGAGAATGCAAGAGGTCACAGAAGGAAAGGATGCACAGACCACATAATACCAACAGGAAACCGATATCAGGTTATGACTGTAAAATATTCACATCATATTCGCGTTAGGGATAAATGTGTGGGCCTAGGAGAGGGGAGGAGGGAGCAGCTGGATCTGCTCTAATTCCAACCAGGTTATACAGAGCCAGAAGAGCTATTGCTGCCCTTTACTCAGTCCCAGAAGGCTTTCTGGAGGGGGTTGTGGTGGCGGTTCTATAGCCACTTGAGCAGTGGGAGAGAAGCAGGGAGAATTCATCCTGGGAAAGGAGGACTGTCAAAAAGAGAGGATGTGCTAGACATTCTTTAGGACATTCCCCTCAGGGGAATGACGGGAACACTGTCCTCTCCCTATGATGACTCTTTTAAATTAGAAATTCTTAATCTGGGTCCATGGTTTTTAAATTTTTTTTTAAATTTAATTTAATTTAATTTTAGTCAATCAGGATTAAATGACTAGCCCACAATCAAATAGTAAAATATCTGAGGCTGAATTTGAACTTGAGTTCTCCTGACTCTAGAGCTGATGCTTTATCATCTAGCCTCCTTAATGAATTTGTTTTTTAAGAAAAAAAATTTTTGGTAATTGCATTTCTGTGATTTTTATTTTTAAAGACTAAGCCTCTACCCAGTGCAGGAGTTACTCTTGGGCTGGTTTCACTCTTTAGCAGCTTTGTGGCTTTGATCTTCTCGGTTTCTGTCTTGGGTTTACTCCTCCTAAGGCAATATGGTAAATGATTTAAGAAAACCTGATTAGCATAATCCACTATAGCTCCAAACTCTCAAACTCAAGAGATCCATCAGCCTCAGCCTCCTGATAATTATGGGCCACCCTCTCCAGCCAAGCAGGGAGCAGTCTAATGCATGGACTAACATATCTCAAGGACTTAGTTGTGATGGCCATTAGTGACATTTTGGAGATTGTCATGCGTATTTTGAAGATCATCATGAGTAGGAAAGAGCTAAAATTGGAAAAAGGCAAAGACTTTTTTTCTTTTAAAGGGGTAAACAGGGTGGAGAAGAGATTTAGAATCTGCAAACTAGATGCCAGAGAGCTGGACTGGGATTCTTGGAAAAAGTGAGAATCCATTTTTAAAGGGATGGTTAGTGAACCTCTAGAAAGGGAAGCAGTGTTTACAAAGAGCCAGCATACTCTACTCCATTCCTTTTTGGATGGAATGAGGGATGCTGTGGATATAATTTAAATTTTAGTGAAGTATTTTATAATAAAGTATTTCATTGCATTTCTGTGGAAGATTTGGAGAGAGGTGGACTAAATGATCTGGACCTGGTTCTATGTCCTAATCAAAAAGTGTTCATTACAATATTCAAAGATATTTTGCATGATTTCACATGTATAACATATCAAATTACTTCTCAGGGAAGGGGGAAGGGAAAGAGGAGGAAGGAGAAGGAAGGAGGGAAAGATTTAGAATTTAAAATTTTAAAAAATAAATGTTAAAGTTGTTTTTACATGTAATTTGAATAAAATAAGATTTTTTTTAAAAACTGGTCATTAATGATGCTATGTGAACTTGGCAGGAGGTCTCCAGTGGAATGCCCCAGGGAGATGTGCTGCAGTCCTCTGTGTGTCAGATTTTTATCAATGACTTGGATACAGATAGATTCTACCCTTATCAGATTTTCAAATGACACAAAGCTAAATGAGATAGTAAATGATTTGGATGACAGAGCCAGAATTTAAAAAACAACAATCCACAAGAACAGATTTTATGGGAAGAATCTAATAAGATTAGGGATCAATAGAGATATACATCGATAGAGATACACATCAATAGAGATGTGTATAGTCTTAGACTTGGGTTCAGAAAATTGTATTCATGAGTACAAGTTGAGGGAGATTTTGTTAAGACATTAGTTTGAAAAAAGAGCTAGGAGTTTTGTTGGACTTCAGGCTTGACAGGCAGCAGCCAAAACAGTTAATGTGATTAATGCAGCTAAAGTAAAAACTCCATCAGGAAAGACAGGAATGAAGGGATGATAATTCTTCTGTATTCCATGAACACTATGCTTAGTTCTGGGCATCACAGTTTAAGAAAGACTTTAATATGATGGAAGGCATCCAGAGCAGGGGATCCACCCAGTGAAGTGCACCCCTCAAAATGCAGAGGAGTCCACGCTGGAGTGGAAGCAGAAAAGTTGGTAGGAGGAAAATCAGCCACTAGTGCTGAGACACTGCAAAGGAGCTCACAGCTGAGGAGAGAAGGGAGATTTATGCTTGAAAACCACAAAGGAGAACTTTGGAGAGAGGTTGGGAAAAAGAAGGGGGCAAGCTTTCCAGGAACAAGTGGATATAGAAACAGGATGTTTTGCAGGAACATTTGACCACAAGGGTGGTTTTAGTCAGTTTGGCTCAACTCAGCAAGGTCAGCTAGCAAACACCGGCAAAGACCTCTGGGAGTGAGCAAGACTGGCTCACAGGCTCCTGATTGGCTCATTTCAACAAACAGGCTTACTCTTGTCCTCTGCATCTGCCTGGTAAGGGAATTCAGAGCAACAGACACACTAATCTCAGGGATCTCTCTATAGGATAATCAGGTTGGTAACATAACTGAAGATGATGATCATTATCGTAATATGTAATAATGATAATATTGTTGTCGTTCACTTGTGTCCAACTCTTCTTCGTGACGCATTTGAAGTTTTCTTAACAAAGGGACCGGAGCGGTTTGCTATTTCCTTCTCCAGCTCATTTTATAGATGAGGAAACTGAGGCAAACAGGATTAAGTGATTTATCCAGGGTCACAAACCAGTATCTGAGACCATATTTGAACTCAGGAAAATTAATCTTCCTGACTCCAAGCCTGGCACATAATCCACTGAGCCACCTAGCTGCCCTTCCTCTGTTCCTTGGGTCCTCCTAAAGCTCAATTCTTCAGAGATTTGTACAGCTTTGTATAATTAGAAGAACAGAAAAAAAGAAAGAAGAACAGATAATATTAAAAATATGTGCCTTTGTTGAGATCTTGAAAAAAGATTCATGTGGACGTGACTCTTTTCAACAATGAGATGATTCAGTATTTTCACTCTTTTTGTGTTGTTTGCTAGCATTTTATTTTCCTTCTCATTTTTTCCTTTTGATTTGATTTTTCTTGTGCAGAAACATAATTGTATAAATATGTATGCATGTATTGGATTTAACATATATTTTTACCATGTTTAACATATATTGGATTACTTGCCATCTAGAGAAGGGAATGGGGGAAGGAGAGGCAAATTGGAACACAAGGTTTTGCAAGGGTTAATGTTGAAAAATTATCCATGAATATGTTTTGAAAATGAAAAACTTTAATTAAAAAGAAAAAAGAAAAAAAGATTCTTAGAATCAGGAGTCCAAAGCCAGAAGAGATTTCAGAGGGTTTCTAGTCCAATCACCTCTTAATTTATGGGTGAGGAAAATGAGATTTAGTAATTTGTTTAAGATTTGTAAGTGTTGTAAGTGGTAGAGATTGTAAGTATTGATGGCAGGACTTCTGAATTCCTTCCCCCACGCACCCTTAAATCTGAACAACTCAGCAACTTCCAGAAGGCAATCTAACTTTCTCTCCTCTGGCTATTCAATTCTGGACCCAGTTCCTCCTCCATTTACAGTGTCTGCCTGAGATGTATAAGCTCTGTAGCTTGTACAGTGCATTCAAAAGGCATTTATTCATGCATTTGATTTTCCCTGGATGGATATTTAGGCCAAGCTCTTTTGGTTTTCATGGATCTCATTTGGGAGGTTTGCACGTTTTGGAAGACTGATGCAAACATGCAAGAGGGAGCATCTAGAGCTTAGTAAAGTAGCTAACATACTGAACTCAGAAGTCAAGATCTGGATTCAAACCCTGCCTTTGTGATACTGTAAAGTCACTTAAACCTGGCCCCAATTTCCTTGTCTATAAAATGAGCTCTCAGGATCAAGTGGATCTGAGATTCTGTGATCTATATGGAACATCTCCTCAATTTGAACGTTTCTTTCAGACTTCTGGCAAGGCCACAGTGAGTGTCTTTGGTAATCACAAGTCTCTGTTTTATGCCTCACTTGGTATAAATAATCAGAGATTGCTGAACATGCTTACCTCTATGGTTCTAACTTTCAAGAAATCTCACATGATTCCCATTTATGCTTGGGAGACACCTTGCTGGAGGAGAGCCTCAGCGCCTGCATTTTGCTCTAGTGAATCAAATAATGCTTTTTGTAGTCAACAAACAATAAGCACAGTGGGAGCCTGTATCCTAGATGTCTTTCAGTCAATTGTATGATTGTGAAGATACGTTCTTCTGTGGAATCTCATTTGCCAATGCTTGCCTGTTTTCTTCTCACACTCTCATCAAAGACATGTGTTGGTTGCTCTTATAAAGATTGTAGTTATTGATATTCTTTCACTCACCTTCGGATGGGGAAGGGTAACAATAAAGGATGAGGGTATTTTAAATTTTTTTTTCATTCTTTTTGGTTTCTTCTTTTCTTTTATATATCTTTAGAACTATTTCTCCACACTCCTAGGATTATCGCTTTCAACAGCGGCCTTCTGTGTTTACTCGGTCCAGCTGCTTTTCCCATCCTTGTTTTTTTCATTAAAAATTTTTTTTTCTGATTAGCAAGCATTTTTCTTCTACTCCCTACAATCCTATTAAAAACAAACAGACTATATTCTTTTTTTTTAATTAAAGCTTTTTATTTTCAAAATATATACATGGATAGTTTTCAACATTCACTCTTACAAAACCTTGTGTTCTGATTTTTTTCCTTATCTTCCCCCCACCCTGTCCCTTAGATGGCAAGTGATTCAATATATGTTTAACATTTGTAATTCTTCTATACATATTTCCACAAATATGCTGCACAAGAAAGATCAGATCAAAAAGGGGAACAATGAGAAAGAAATAAAAAATATTCTTATAACAGATATGCTTAGTCTAGAGTTTGTCATCTATCAAGAAGTGAGTTGCATGGGCTGGTCATTACACTGATCAGTGTTCTTAAGTCTTTTTTTTTAAATTATAGTTTTTTATTTACCAGATATATGCATGGGTAATTTTA
This sequence comes from Sminthopsis crassicaudata, assembly GCF_048593235.1. Classification (NCBI taxonomy): domain Eukaryota; kingdom Metazoa; phylum Chordata; class Mammalia; order Dasyuromorphia; family Dasyuridae; genus Sminthopsis; species Sminthopsis crassicaudata. The sequence continues at coordinate 289,100,102 of NC_133620.1, forward strand.
CAATATTGACAATCACAAAATCCTTTATTCCAACTTTTCTCCTCCTTCCCTCCACCCCTTCCCCAAGATGGCAGATAGACCAATACATGTTAAATATGTTAAAGTATATGTTAAAAACAATATATGTATACATGTCCATATAGTTATTTGATGTACAAAAAGAATTGGACTTTGAAATAGTGTACAATTAGCCTGTGAAGGAAATCAGAAATTCAGGTAGACAAAAATGTAGGGATTGGGAATTCTATATAATAGTTCACAGTCATCTCCCAGAGTTCTTTTGCTTTGTAGCTGGTTCAATTTATTACTGCTCTATTGGAACTGATTTGGATCATCTCATTGTTGAAGATGGCCACTTCCATCAGAATACATCCTCATACAGTATTGTTGTTGAATTGTATAATGATCTCCTGGTTCTGCTCATTTCACTCAGCTATTCTTAAGTCTTTAAAGCTATTTGTATTTATTGTATAATTTGTATCTTATTGTATAAAATATTCATTAAACCTCAAGATTCTCTGAAACAATCTCTCTTTTGTTATATTTTTTATGGCTCGCATCCCACTGCATTCATACACAATATGAAAGACATTCCCCATTTGATGGGCATCTCCTTAACTGGTTTTCTGTCAGTTTGAAAAGAACAGCTGTAAATATTTTTGCTTATATGGGTGAGTCCTTTTCCTTTTTGATCTCTTTGAGGAAGAAGCCTAGTACAGTATCCCTAGATCAAAGGATATGAACAGATTAATGGCATTTAGAGCACAATTCCAAATTGTTTGCTAGAATATTTGATCAATTGACAACTCCACCAACAATGCACTGATGTGTCTAGTTTCCCTTAGCCCCTCCAACATTGTCCTTTTCCTTTTTTGCCAACTTTGCCAATCTGATGGGTATTTAGTGACTCAGAGTTACTTTAATTTCCATTTATCTAATTATTTGTGATTTGGATTTTTTAAAAAATGGCTGTCAATAACTTAATTTCTTCTTTTTAAAATTGCCTGTTGACCACTTATCACTATAAACCTTGTTTTTTAAAGTGCCATTTCCTCTCTCTCTCTCTTTCTTTCTCTGTCTATGTGTATATGTATGTATGTATCTTGTTTAGCCACTCTCCAATTGGTAGTGATCCTTTCAGTTTCCAATTCTTTACTACCACAAAAATAACTCCTATAAATATTTTTGTACATGAGAAGGAAGGAAGGAAAGAAGAAAAAAGCATTTCCTCTTTCTTTGATCTCTGTAAGGGGATGGGTAGTTCAATCCTAAATATATACATATGGAACTGTGATTTTAGGAGTCCAAATGTTAAGGAGCCTAAATAGCCCCATTGTTCTTGATGGGAAAACATTTGTTATAAAAATCTTTATAGATTTTTTCCCCCCATTCTTCATCTGTTTATTATATCCTTCCAGTTTCTCCAAATGTCTCCAGGATGATTTTGCTTACTTAATTACATCTTTAGCCAAACTTTCTTTATTGTTTCTTTTAAAAATATAATTTTTATTTCATTTTACTTTTTTCAGTTAACGAGCATTAATTTTCTTTTCCACTCCACTAAAAAACAACAAAACAAAACAAGCGAACCTATATAGTCAAGCAAAACAAATTCCTGTATTAACCACGTCTAACCCATACTTCCCACCTCTTCCCTCTAGCCAAAACCAAAAACATTTGTCTCAATCTGCATGTTGCGTCCATCAAGTATCTGGAGGTGGGTTGCATATTTCATCATGAGTTCTCTGGAACTGTTGTTGGCTCCAATGTGCTGATCAATGTTTCTAAATCTTTCAAATTTGTCTTCTTTGCACTATTATTGTCAATCAATGCAAATTCTGGTTATGTTCTCTTAACTCTTAATTGCTTCAGTTCATGCAAATCTTCCCAGGTTTCTCTGAAGCTGTTCGTGGCATTCATAAAAACTAACTTGTTTAGCCACTCTCCTATTGATAGGGGCCCTTTTAGTTTCCAATTCTTTACCACCACAGGAAGAGCTCCTATAAATATTTTTGTAGGTGGGAGTTCTTTTTCCTCTTTCTTTGATCTCTTTGGAGGGAGAGGTAGTCCTAGTAGCAATATAGTTGGGTTAAAGGAGATGTACACTTTAATAGCTTTTTGGACACGAATTCTACAAACTTTAAAACCAAACAAACCTGGCTTTCCTTTCATTGATTCTCAAGGTAATATAAGACCTAATATTCATGATTTTCCATTGTTCTTCTTCATATGATTTTTCAAATGAGTTTATATTCTAAACAGATCCAAACTTTAGCTGCCAGATCTTTCCACTTTGCAAGGAAAGTCATGGGATCATAAATTTAAAGCTCGGAAGGACCTTACAGGTCATCTCTTCCAAATTCCTCATTTTATAGATGAAAACACTGAGGTCTAAATCAAAGGTTTGTTGAGGTGGTTTTTAAGGCCCTTTTTTGTTTCCTTGTTATGGTAATTCATTTACATTGATTAAACTTCTTAATGAAATTATTCTAATCATGGTTGATGTCTTCTTCTCCACCCATTTCCCATTTCTGGATGTCAATAATTTGTTTAAATAGGTCAGGCTGGTCATCTTAATTGCCTGCCTTATCTAGTTCTCATTTGTATTCTTCTGGTTTTGTGATAATTCTGATCTTTGCTCTAATAAGCCAATGGTCTCACCATCTAGATAGAGAGCTGATTCAGGAATGACCCCCACATCAGTAATAGGTCCGTTAAAATATAATCAGTTTCATTTTTAATGATGTTTCTTGGTGCTTGCTGTGTCCAACACTGTCTGATTCTTTTCTTACATCAAGCATTTGTGATAGAGGTGAGGTTTTGGTGTCATCTACAAGCTTTTGACTTATTCTTACTCTTGAATCATATTTTTAACCCTCCCCATATGCACACACATTTATCCTCCTCTCTATCTTTGTGTTGAAGTCACCTTCATTTATATTTTGATTTAATTCAGAGGATCTTATAAAATTCTTTGTAAAATTTTTCTACCTTCTCACCCTCTGCAACTTAAGTAGCTAAGGAAACTGAGGGCTTGTTGACCAAGGTGGTTTGTACAAATGTATTTTCTCATGTATTTGTCTTCCTGCCTCAAGTATCCCCTACTACCAAAGTGATACTCAAAAAGCAGATGGTCTGACCATGACACTTTCCTGCTCAAAACTTCCATTGGCTCCATTACGTCCAGAATGCAATATAAAGTCCTCTGCTTGACATTTAAAGCCCTTTATAAACTGGCTCAAGCTTACGAGTTTATTATATGACAGCCTGGTCAAATGGGCTTTCTTACTATCTCTAATGCATGATATTTCATCTATCATCTTTATGCTTTAAAATATAATTTAAAATTATTTATTATTAATTAAAATTATATAAATATTATTTAATATTATTTAAATATTTCATTAAATATTTCTTGATTATATACAAAAATTAACAATTATTTCTTTAAAATTTGAGCTCCAAATTCTCTATCGTCCTTCTTTCCTCTCTTGAGCTGGCAGGCAATATATCAGTGATTAAACAGCATCTGGTGACACAGTGGAGAGAATACCCAGCTTGGAGTCAGGAAGACTCATGTCCCTGAGTTAAAATTTAGCCTCAGACTCTCACTAGCTGTGAGATCCTGAACAAGTGATTTAATCCTACTTGCCTCAGTTTCCTCATCTATAAAAATGAGTTGGAGAAGGAAATGGCAAACCACTCCAGGATCTTTGCCAAGACAACCCCATGGGTCACAAGGAGTAGGGCACAATTGAAAAACAACTGAACAATAACAAGAATATGTAACATCATTTTATTTAATGTTCTACCTCCAGATGTGGAATGTTCTCCCTCTTCTCCTTTGCCTTAGAATCCCTAGTTTCTGTCAAAACTCAATTCAAATACTACCTCCTGTATGTGATCTTTATTGATTCTACCTTCCCAGTGTTTCCCTCTAAAACTATCATGTTTACTTTGTATATATTTAGTATTTAGCTACTGTTTCCCCCAATAGAATGTAGAGTCCTTGAGGGCAGGACTCTTTCATGTTTGTCTTGTATCCCCAAGACCTAATATAATGTCTGGCATATAGTAAATGCTTAATAAATGCTTTTTTTTTTTCCCCTGAGTCTGGGGTTAAGTGACTTGCCCAGGGTCACACAGCTAGGAAGTGTTAAGTGTCTGAGACCAGATTTGAACTCAGGTCCTCTAATAAATGCTTTTTGATGAATTGAAAATCTGTGATAATTTCATGGTGGTCTTTTTCAGACTTTTATCATGAAGAGTACAGTAGAAATGGGGAAATGCCCTCATGAAATTGTGTTTCTTACTACCTTTGAATGCATAATGAGTCCAACTCTCCTATTTCCTTTCTTTGCCTCTCTAATGACTGTCTCTCTGCCTGAAATGCCCTGGTTTCCTTTAAGTCCCAACTAAAATTCCATCTTTTTTTTTTTTAAGTAAATTTCCCCCCTATTTACATGTCAACAAAATTTTTTGCATTCATTTTTTTTTTAAATATTGAGTACCAAATTTTTCTTTCTTCCTCCCCTCCCTTCTTCCAGTGATGGTAGGCAGTTTGATATAGCTCATATATGTACTATGTATGTACTATCATGTAAAATATATTTCCATATTAGTCACAATTGTGAAAGAAGAAATGGATCAAAAGAGGAAAAAATCATGCGTCCTTTTATTTGTCTTAGATCATTGTGTTGCTGAGAAATTAGTCGTAATTAATCATCACATAATGTTACTGGTACTGTGTATGATGATTTTCTGGTTCTGCTCATTTCATTTTCTGTCAGTTTGTACAAGTCTTTCCAGGTTTTTCTAAAATCTGCCTATTCATCATGGCAATAGCACAATAGTATTCTATTACATTCATATACCATAACTTGTTCATCCATTCCCTGAACTTGATTGATAGTCATGACCTCAATTTCCAACATTTTGCCACCACAAAAGGGGCTGCTATAAATATTTTTGCATATTTTTTATGATCTTTTGGATATCCTGGATCAAAGGATATGTTGGTTTTGGTTTGCCCTTTGGGGATAGTTCTAAATTGTTTTCCAATATGGTTAGATCAGTTTACAACTC
>NC_133620.1:289110186-289172686 GCF_048593235.1 Sminthopsis crassicaudata
CATATGGAGATTTAGCAGGAGAGTGGAGTGCCTGCCCAGTCCCATTAGTTGAATGGCCAGGGATAACTTCTTGGGAACACCTAGCTTCCTATGTCTTTCTCTGGGGTTCTTTGCCTGGAAGGAGTTGAAAAAGCCTGACCTAAGACTTCTTATATCCTACCCTCCTTTCCAGGCACCTGTTTTTCTCAGGAATCACTCCTTCGTTTTTTAAGGAATACCTGCAGGTATCTCAAACCATTTTTAAAGAGTCTACTTTACAGTGGTCCTCAAACTGTTGGAGGGCCGGATTATAGTAAAAACAAAAGCTCACCCTCTGTCTCCGCCCCTCAGCCCATTTGCCATAACCCGGTGAGCTGCATAAACGTCCTCGGTGGGCCGCATCTGGCCCACGGGCCATAGTTTGAGAACCCCTGGCTCTACTATGTTCAGGGCACAGTGCTGGAAACTAGGGGTGCAAAGATATTTAGATGGCTCTTATTCTCATGGAGCTTACAAACCCCCTCTTAAGCAGCTGGACAAGGATATAGGGGAACAAGGAGTGGAGGATCAGTTCAGATGTTATGATCCATCATGAAAGGGGCTGACAATGCCCTCCTCCCTGTGCTCCAGAGACCCCTTCCCCCCAGGTTTGCTTGTTCACAGTCTTCTTTCTCCAGTCCACTTAACATCATTCCCATCTTAGCCCTCATACATCCTCCTTCTTATGCAGGGAGAAGCACATCTTCTCTGCTCTAGATAAATTGGTTTAAACTGGAACAAAAGACTCATGAGTTAATGAGCTAGAAATGTTCTCAGAAGCTGTCTGGTTTTACTCTATCTTTTTTTTTTTTTTCCTGAGGCAACTGGGGCTAAGTGACTTGCCCAGGGTCACACAGCTAAGGTAGGAAGCATTAAGTGTCTAAGATCATATTTGAACTCAGGTCCTCCTGACTTCAGGGCTGCCTCTCTATCCACTGTACCACTCTATCATTTTAAAAGTAAAGAAGTTAGTTGATTTCTCCAAAGTCACATAGGAAGTCAGAGGTAAGTTTTGAACCCAGTTCTCCCTCTAGAGCCGGTGCTCTTTCCATTGGACCAGAAGGCAAATAGAAGTTTAGAAAGGAATGGAGAGTAAGAATGGGGAGAGAGACACTCCCCCCCTTCCCATCTTTGGGAATATGGAGAATCACAGAATCAAAATATCCAGAACCAAGGACATACCACAGAGAAACAAGCAGAAATAGAAGACAGAATCAGGCTCAACTCTGCTTTGTACAGATATGATGGCCTGTCTTGGAATGTTATAAATTTTTTGAAGATTAGAATCATAGCTTATATATTTCTGATACCCTATATAGAATATGGCACAAACCTAGGCATTTTAAGACTTTTCCAATAAGGGAGGACCTATTAGCTCATTTAACACAGGAGTTCTTTGACACCAAGGATCCAGGGATAGATTTCAGGACATCCAGGATGGGAAAAATAGTATATCTTTATTTTCACGAGACTCAAACTGAAATGCAGATTTCCTTTAATTATTTAAAAATGATATTCTAAGATGGGGTCTATAGGCTTCACTGGATTGACAAACATATCCATGATACAAAAATGGCTAATGACCTGTGGCCAAATTCTACAAATTCTGCATGCATTCATACATATATACATACATATAGATACTTATATATATATATACATACATATAGATACATATATATATATATATATATATATATATATATATAAACCTTTCTCAGCCTCAGTCTTCTTAGCTGTAAAATGGGGATAATAATGGCACTTAACCTCAAACCATTGTCATCTATATGAAGAATTTGATAAATACTTACTATGTGCAAAGCACCAAGCTAAGCACAGGGGAATACAAATATAAAACTAATTCTCTGTTCTCAAGAAGTTCACATTCTTTTTTTTTTCTTTTAATAATATTTTATTTTTCCAGTTACATAGAAAGATAATTTTTAAAATAAGATTTTGAATTCCAAATTTTCCCCTCTCTCCTTCCCAAGATGGTAAGTACTCTGATATAGAATATATATATGTGCAATCATGTTAAATATATTTCCACATTAATCATGTTGTGAAAGAAGAAACAGAACAAAAGGAAAAACCATGAAAGAAAAAAAGGTGAAAATTGTATTCTTCTATCTGCATCCGTAGACTCTATAGTTCTTTAGGAACTCATGAGGAAGAGGAGAAGGAAAGGAGAAATGTTTCTATATTTAACTGATGCTATTTGCTGATCATGTGACTTTGGGCAAATTCACACATACTCACAGGGCTTCAGTTTTCTTATCTGTAATACAAAGGGATTAGATTAGGTGATGGTTCAATGTCTCTTCCAATTCTAATCATTAGCTTCTGAATCTACTGACAAAGAACTTTGTCCTCCTTGGACTACTTCAAATTTAACTATTTTGTATCTGTATGTATTTGTAAACTTTATGTGTCATATATTACTTTTTTCTTTTGGAAATAACATTTTATCTTTTCTAATTACATATAAAGAACATTTTCAACATTCATTTCTTAAATAAAATTTTGAGTTCTGATATTTTTCTCCCTCCCTCCCCACCTCCTCAAGTCAGCAAGCAATCTGATAGGTTATACATGTACAATCATGTAAACATATTTTCACAGGAGTCATATTGTAAAAGAAGAAACAGAACAAAAGATGAAAACTACAAAAAACCCCAAACAAAGTAAAAATATACTTTGATTTGCATTCAGAGTCGTAGCTCTTTGGATTAACATTTGGAGGTGGATTAACATTTTCTATCATGAGTCTTTTGGAAATGTCTTGGATCATTGTATTGCTGAGAAAAGAGCTAACTCAATCATAATTGATCATTGTACAATATTGCTGTTACTGTGTAGCATATATTTCTTACAGTTCTCGTCTTTCCGCACTGATATGAATGCTCATTAAAAGTAGGGATTATCTCTTTTCTTTTCAGTGCCTTGAGAAGCTCCTGGCACATAGTGGGAGCTTAATTAATACTTGCTGGTTGATTTATTGATTGATTCTAGGCTAGAAAGAGATGGGCTAGCAAGAGTCAGAGATAATAGATAGACTGCTTGAATTAGACTCTGGTGACCAGGAAATATTAAAAGGGCAGAGAACCACTTTTGTGGATGAGCCTTGTCTATTTACAGGAAGGCAAAGGAAGAAATTTGCATAAGCTGGATCTGCAGAGGGAGTTGTTATCTGTACCTGTGCAGGGAATACTTATATTGCTTGAGGAATTACCTATCCCACTGAAATCAAAGATCTATGGAAATGTTATTAGGATTAACCAGATTTTCTTTTTTTTTTTTTTTTTTCATTTATTCTCACTAATCCATTTATCTGCTTATCTATCCATCCATTCACTTATTTATTTTTGATATTAATTTTTTACAAAACAGATTCTTTCTTAAGTAATGACAATGGTTAATATTTCTATAGCGATAGTGAGTTTTAGATTTTGTCAGAGAACCTGGATTCTTGTGCTATGCATTTATTACTTTCTATGTTCTACTGTGTAAAGAAAGGCAAAATACAGTTCCTACTCTCAAGGATTATATAGTCTATTAGTCTATTAGGGAAACCTACAAACAATATATATATATATATATATATATATATATATATATATATATATATATATATATATATATATATGTATGTATATGATGATTTGGACCTAAGCAACAGAGGGAAAGCACAGTTACTTAGTGCCTGGGTGGGCTTGAATAAGTCACTTATCCTCTACTTTTTTTTGCCTTAATTTTTTCATTTTTTATTTTTTTCAGTTGTATGTGAAGACATTTTTTTTAATATAAATTTTTTCTGAGTACCAAATTCTCTCCCTCCATCCCCTTATCCATCCTTGAGAAGTTTATAGATTATACACATGAAGTCATGCAAAACGTATTTCCATATTAGCTGGGTTCAAAAGAAAAACAGAACAAAAAAGGAACAACAAAGTGAAAAATAGTATGCTTCAATCTGTATTTTTTAAATGAAAGAATGCATTTCATTTGCACATATTTAACCTGTATCAGATCACTTGCTGTCTGGGGGAAGGAGGGAGACAAGAGAGGAAGGTAGAAAAACATGTAACACAAAGTCTTACAAAAATGAATGCTGAGAACTATCTTTACATGTATTTGGAAAAATAAAATACTACTGAATTTTTTTAAAAATTCTGATAAAAAAGAATACATTTAATTATACATGATTACTCTCTTTAAACAGCATTTTAAGCATATATATGGAGCAGTGGAATAATACTTAATAATTACTTTTGTATCCCCAAACAATAATGAATGTATACTGTGAATAAAAATGGATTATACACATAGATCAAGAGTATCCTTGATGAAAACATGAGAAGTCAACAGTATGCTTCAATCTACATTCAAACCCCAACAGTTCTTTCTCTGGAGGTGGATAGCATTTTTCATCCCAAGTCCTTCGATGTGGTCTTAAATCACTGTATTGCTGAAAGTAGTAAAGTCATTCACATTTGGTCGTTATACACTGTTGCTGTTACTGTATGTACTGTTCTCAGGTTCTGCTTGCTTAGCTTTGCATCAGTTCGTGTAAATGTTTCCAGCTAATTTCTACTCATTTCTTATCTCTTAAATTTCCTTCTCCATAATTATGGGATATTGGATTTAGTATCTTAAGTTCCTTCCAACTATAGACAAAATATGAAATGTTGCCTCAACCTTGAAGTTTTTTGTATTTACCTTTTCCATTCTTCCTATACATTTTCCTGGTTTTGGTTCCTGTGTTGATGTCTCCTACCCCTCTGCCTCCAGGAGGAGTATGTATAGCCCAGTCAGTGAAGATTCCCAGGGAGCCAAAGCCTGGGGAATTTGACAAAATCATTCGTCGCCTGCTGGAGACCTCCAATGCCAGGGCAGTCATCATCTTTGCCAATGAAGATGACATCAGGTAAGAAAGGATCTGGGACCAAGATGTGAATGGCTCATGGTGCAATGCCTGACTGGGGAGTGCTGTGGGAGTGCGGCAATCTGTGACACCTCTGGTATCAGAGGGTTCCAGTTCTGACTCTGAGACTATGTGACATTGGGCTAGCTATCTAACCTTAGATTTCTTATCAATAAAATGAGGAAAGGGGGTCTATGATCTAGTCCCCAGGGTCCAAGGATGAAATCTGATGACGGTATGAAGGAAAAATCTCAGAGATGGAGTTAGGAGATGAGAGTCCTAGCCCTGCCTCTTCCATGAACTCACCTTTAGTTATCTTGGACAAGTAATTTTCTCTTTATGGGTCTCAGTTTCCTTTTCTGTAAAATCAGAAGACTACACTAGGTGGGCCCCAACAGCGCTTTCTGTTACTAAATTCTAGTAGTCTGCGATTCCTTTAAGTGTTATAATAAGTAAGCGTGTTGGACTTGGAGTGACAAAGAACTAAGTGTGAATCCAGCCTCAGGTCCTTATTAGCTTGGACAAATCACTTAACCTTTCTCAGTCTTCTTAGCTGTAAAATGTGGATAATAATGGCACTTAACCTCAAAACATTGTCATAAAGATTGAGATTATATAGAATATATATGTGTGTGTACATATATCTGTATATGTACATACATAGGTATGGATATATACATATATAAACATACATATGCATATATATGCTTTTTTCAAAACTTTAAAACATTGTATAAAAGTTCGATATAAATCAGTTTCTAGGAGATAGAGTACTAGTTATGAGTTTAAATCGTGCCTCAGTTACTAGCTGAGTGACTGGAAGGATTTCCTAACCTCTCTGTGCTCAGTTTCCTCATCTGTAAAATGAGGGCTTGCTTTTGATCACCTTTGCGTGGAATGAGGTCCATTCCTATTCTAAATCCCATGATTTCCTTTCTTTAGGAATGAGGACCAGGGGCAGCTAGGTGGCACAGTGGATAGAGCACCAGCTCTGTAAATCAGGAGGACCTAAATTAAAATCCTGTCTCAGACACTTAATTCTTCCTACCTGTGTGATCCTGGGCAAGTCACTTAATCCCAATTGCCTCAGGGGAAAAATAAAGGAGTGGGACCCAGAAGATGGGCTATTTTTCCTTTATGAGGAAAATAAAGTGTGTCCACCAGGAGGCAGTGATGGGACAGGTGTTTGCTCTTTTCTTCCTTTTCCCATTTTCCAATCTCCTCCTGACACAAACTACTCCCTGTCCTCATCTTATTCAAGGATTGGATGCTTGTGAGATTGGGCATAGTGCTTGCAGGTTTCTTTCCTACTATTGGAGAAGAGAGAAGTAGAGACAGATTGTGGGAGGGGCAGAACTTGGATAGGCAGGCAGATGGGAAAAAAAGAAGATAGGGACAAGAATGAGCAGAAAGTGAGGAGGAGAGAGGAGAGAAGGGTGGAAATACAGAGAAAAAGAAATGGGAAGGAAGAGAGACAGAGACAAAGGAACAGCAGAGTAACAGACAGTAAGACAGAGGTACACACAGAAACACTTCTTTCTAGGGTTGGGGAGAACCATAGGATAGGGATGAGGCAATAGAAAGTTGGGGAAAGGGGCAAAGAAGGAAAGATGGGGATGGAAAAAAGAGAGCAGAAAGAAAAGCAAAGAATTGAATCTAGAGAGGAAGAGACAGAGAGATGGAGAAATAGAGGAAGAGACATAAGAAGGGACAGAGAGGAAGACACTGACTGGGGAGACTCTCAGCATACCCCACACCCTCTCCCTTACCAACAGATTTAAGAAGGTTCTAGCAGCTGTATTCTAATGTTTATTGTAATGCCCTAGAAGCTGAGTAAGATAGAGATTAGAGTATTCTATACAAAATTTATTAAATGGGACCAAATGGATCCATGGTTGGTCCCAGGGCTGAATAAGACTATCCTCTCCAAGAATCCAGCAGTGAATGTCAGATACAAGATTCTTTTATGGGGTAACAAGAACAATGACCTAATGGGGGAGGTACCTGGATGGGGATGGCCTAATGGGGGGAGGAACCTAGGATGACATAATGGAGGGAGGTACTGGAGAGGCTCCTGATATTCTAATGATGTCTGAAATGGATAAAGACCTTTATCCTAACATTAAGAGGGAATGGTTATAACCTGAGGCAGAGTAACTGAATAGGACAATTAGGGAAACTGAGTCAGGACATTAAAAGAGAACTGTGGCACAATATTTATTAAGCTGTCAAATTCCATTATCACTCAGCCCGTATGTTGTAATGCCGGAGAAACTGAGCAAGATGGAGATTAGAGAGTATTTAATAATTTGTTAAATGGAGAGATATACTAGGATCAAATGGATCCTTGGTCTGGTCCCAGGGCTGAATGAGATTATTGTCTCCAAGAATCCAGCAAACGAAGTGAGTTCTCAATGGCCTATATACATATGGCTCCCAGCTACCAGGGAGTAGACGGAGGCAGGGGCAGAGTCAGGAACGGGACTCTGACAGGGTGGGGTGAGCCTCCGGAGGGGGGTGACATAATCAGGGGTGGGCACCCCAGCCATGGGGAGAGGCAGCTTGATTAGACGGTATCTGACATTCCTGTAGCTTGGGATGGGGAGAGGCATTCTGATATTCTAAAACATAAGATCTTTTACCCTTATCAAGTATTCTATTAAAGAGGGAGGGGAAATTTTGCAGAACGGACAAGCAGGGAAACTGAGGCAAGACTGAGTCAGGATAATTAGGGAAACTGAGTCAGGACAATAAAAGAAAACTGTGGTATAACAATGTGAATGAGTTGTAATGCTGATTCTGAGCAAGGAGAGGAAGAAGAGGTACGAATCTTTTACCTCATTCCTCAATAGCTCATTTGGATCTGAATAGTTTAGTAAATCAGTAGCTGAAATTGTGTGTCATATATATGTGTGTGTGTGTGTGTGTGTGTGTGTGTATACTTATTTATACACATATATGCATCCATCTATCTATCTATATTTATACACACACACACACATACTCACTCATAGTAGGTGGTACAGTGAATATAATAGGAACTGGCCTGGAGTCAGGAAGATTCAAATTCAGCCTCAGAATTTTACAAGTGTATGATCCTGGGCAAGTCATTCAACATATTTGCCTCATTTTCCTCATCTGTCAAATGAGCTGGTGAAGTATTTTTGCCAAGAAAACCCCAAATAGAATGAAAACTGATTGAAATGATTGAACATATACACTGCCTTTGGTATCCCCATATCCCCCATTCTCTCCTTTTCCTTTTAATGGGGACTGTGATGTAGTGCAAAGAGCACTAGATTTGGAGCCTGGACCTGAGTTCAAATCCTGGCTCTGCTATTTACAACCAGTATGATTTTAGGCATGTCATTTTTTCCCCTCTGATCCTCAGTTGCCTTCTTTGTAAAAAGAGGATTGAAAAAGTATATGATTTCTAAAATCCTTTCTACCTCTAAATCCTATGATCCTTCCCTCCTTTGTTCTTCTCTCTCCCTCTTGTCACCCATTTCTCCTCTTTTGTCCCCTTCTTCTGCCTCCCCTTTACTCCCCGCATGCTCTTCCTTCAGGGACAAAGGGGCAGACATGTCTTGTGTTGGTGGGAGGGAGCAGGGTAAGCAGATAGAAGAAGGAGCTGAGACAGACCCAAAAAAGGGATGGCAGATGAGTCAGGGAAGCGGCAGGCTAGATAGAGACATGAATGCTAGATCATCCCAGCCATAGCTTCCCAGGAGTTTACAGGGGGATTAGGAGCAGAGACCCAGCCTGCATTGGAGACAGATGTTTAGAACTCAGCAAGTGTGGTCTGTAAGGTTGCCAGGAAAATGTCAGTTGCTTATGACAAGTTGGGAGAAAAGGAAACAGATTCAGCAACTTTGGGAAGGCCCAAGGCAGACAGGCTGGATGACATCAAGATACCCAGAGGCACATAAACAAGGAAAGGAGAGGGAGAATCCAGCTGGGAAAGACCTTGACACCAACTTTTTTGCTTTAGGCTGATCAGGAAAAATATGTATCAATTCCTATCTGTTCATCTTCCTACTTGGACAATTTTTACAAAATTAACCCTTAAGGAACTCCTAGTTTGACTGGGTGTCGAAGATGGGGCTTAGTCCTTGCCTTTGGGGAGAGTTCAGTCGGATGGGGTCTGGGTGGCAAGAATGAGAAGAGTTCTTATTTTTAGGAAGCTTTGGTTCAGATGGAGAAGGTCATGCCCAGGGCCCAAAAGGAATCCTCCTCTGCTGGGGTGAACATAGTCCCTACTTAGAAAGACCGTGGTTATTCCCAACCTGCCATTTCCAAGAACTCTGGGACATAGGTTTGTCACTTTCTCTTTTGCTTTGGATGTCAACTGCCAGATATTCCTTTAACTGCTTTTTAAATCAACTATTGTATTGGCAGGGTCTTCATTACTCCCTAATTGTCCACCGTCTTTAACCAATTTTACTCATTAAGAATTGATTTAACAAAGCAGTTGGGCTACTGCGCCTTTTCTGGGCCCTTTCACACATGATATTATCTTTTTGTTTCCCTCAGAATCCTTCTTAACTCAATGTGACCTCCATCCCTCTCTACTTGCTCTTAATTATGTGTCTTCTCAGGGTATTTTTATTTATTGATTGATAAGGTCATTCCCTTAGAGTAGCAATTCATTTCCTTCTCTTAATTTGAACCTCCTACTCAAAAATTGTCTCATCTTGGAAATTTTCTGCGATTAACCTAATTTTGATTACTCTTTAACTCTGCTCCCTCTGGATGCTAAGACTCTCAAGCCATACTAGATTTAAGTGCCTCAGCCGATGTCTTCCTTTTTTCCTACAAATTTTTGCTTTTTTCTCCCACTTTGGGAGCTGGGCCTGTATCTCTACTAACAAACTGAAGTTTCCCTGAGGGCAGGGATAGTACCTTTTTTTTTTTTTTTAAAATCAACCTGGCAATCTCTTGTATTTTACATATTTTACATGGATTAGATATCTAAATCTGAAAGGGATTTTAGAGTCAATCTGTCAATTAGCACTTATTAAGCACCTATGGTGTGCCTGGTACTGTGCTAAGTTCTGGAGATAAAAAGGCAAAAGGCAATTCCTTCTTCCCAGCAGTCCAAGGGAGAGACAACTTGTAAAATACTACGTTCCAAAAAGCTATATAAAATGGGGGTTAGTTTCTCAATAGCATTTCATTTTTCTAATTCCATGTGAAGATAGTTTTCAACATTCATTTTTGTAAGATTTTGAGTTCCAATTTTTTTCTTCCTCATTTCCGTGCCTCTCCCTCAAGACAGCAAGCAATCTGATATAGGTCATATAGATACAATCACAAATCAGGGATAGTTTCAAAGGGAAGACACTCAGATTAAAAAGAACTTGCAAAGGCTTTTTATCGAAAATAGGAATTTAGCTGAGGCTTGAAGGATACCAAGCAAAGAAAATGAGGAGCAGGACAATTCTAGGTAAGGAAGACTACGGGAACTGCTAAAAGTTGGGAGATAGGAATGTCATGTCATCCTTCCATTTATTTTAAAGATGTGGAAACAGAATCACTTGGGATGTTAAGGGATCTGCCTAAAGATACACAGGTAGTGGGTGTCAGAGTAAGATTTGAAGCCAGATCCTCTGACATCACATTCAGCAATTTTTTTGGGAGGACAAGAACTGTTTTCCCCATCACAGCGAGAGCTCCCTGAAGGCAGGAATTGTTTCCTCCCAGCAATCAGCCTGGGGGCTTTTTGAGATCGGGAGGATGTCCTTTGTTTATCCCCATCACCAGCAAAGGACATAGAAGGCACAGCGGTGTGTGGACTATTTGTTGAGAAGCAGCGAATAAACTGGGTAGTTTGTAGTCCAGGAATCTTTGTGCTTTGTCTCAACTATAGTCGTTAATCTTAGACACATTACTTAAACTGCCTGAGGCTCACTAATCCAGCAGGCATAGTGACTTCTAGTCTCTCCAGCCCCACAAGGCTGTTGGGAGGTTCAAACCAGACAAGAGATATGAAAGATTTTTGTAAAAGAGGCCCGAAGGGATGAGTTCTCAAAACATCAGTTCATCTCGGCTAGTCCTCACATTTTTCAAAAGAGGATGTCTGCATATGTGACTTATGCAAGGTCACACAGCCCTAGTGCAGATATTATGTGAATCCACCCTATGATGGAGGAAAGAATGGAGGCATTGGAGTTATTTATTCTGGGGAGGAGAAAAATGGGGAGAGGGAGAGGTTGGACCTTGAATAGAGAGGTGTTTAATCTGTCCTCAGATACGAGAAGCAGGAAACTGGGCATCAGACTTAAATTACTTTTGGAAATCCACGTGCATTCTCAGAGGCAGATGAAGTAAAAATAAATGTGGGTGACTTTGTGGGGATGATGTGGGTCCGGAGTCTGGGGACAATGGCCGGATGCAGGGAGGGTAATAATAGGAGTGTGGGTTTGGGTTCTGAGAATACTATCCATCCCTACTATTAGAGATGACCTGGGAACCACCTGGCAGGTGAGAAGATTGTGGGAGGAAAGCAATAGGAGAAGGAAGGAGTGAATAAAGTAGATAGATGTTCAAATAGCTCTGGCTGAGGTTTCTGGGAGGAGGAGATGGCCACAAAAGGTTGAGGAGGGAGTGGGGAGAGAAGAATTTCTGGAAAATCAGCCCTTACCAGAAACTCTCTTTTAGAAGAGAAGTCATTCCCTATTGGGTACAAAAGAGGATCCAAATTTATCAATCTATAAACAACCCACCTTATATAGCAACACTCCTCTAACCCCTTTCTACTCACTCCCTTAGATGTAGCTTTTTGGAAACTAATTTTCCCTTTCAAGACTTCCCTTCTTATGCACTTGACGTGACCTGATATCACTTGGATACACAGATTGGGAGTGAGGCGTGTGTGTGTGTGTGTGTGTGTGTGTGTGTGTGTGTGTGTGTGTGTGTAAAAGAACACAACTCATCTGCTTGAGGTAGACTTTGTGAAGTGAGTTCTGTGACATTTTTCTATCCACATCCACTGTGTGACCTTACACAAGTCAGCCTTTCTGTGCCTCCTCTCCATTTGTCAGGAGGAGAGACTCTTCTTTCCAGGGTATTATCTGGGGTACAATTAGAGGGGCCCCTTTGTTCTTTTCATTCATTCAGTACCTACTAAATAATCAGAATGCTGGTTGCTAAGGTTTCTTCCAGCTCTCAATCTATGATCTTCCCAGTTTCTAGGTGGGAGAGATTCAGATGTCTAAGATAGGCAAACCTTGCCCTGCAGAATTTAATAGCTTTTACTTCACATTTGTAAAGTGCTTTACAATTTTCGAAGTGCTTTTTATCACAGCAACCCTGCAAAGTTAATAATAATGGCTGACATCTATATATAGCTTTAAGATAACCATGATCTTATTTGATCCTCACAGCAGTTTTTGAGTTGGACGCTACAAATATTATTATACCTATTTTACAGATCAGGAAACTTGAGACCAGAGTGGTGAAATCATTTGACTAAATTCATGCAGCTGGAAACGGGCACAGCTAGGATTTGAACCAATGTATCCCTTGATTCCAATGCTAGCTTATTAAGGAATCGACCTTAATTAAAAATAAAAATAAAATCTATAGAGATAAAACTTGCTCCCATGGAAGGACTCCTGGCACAAAGGCAGCCTCTGCAGTGAGCATGATAGATCATCAGAGGTCTTGGGGCTCGGGGAATCCTCATGGAAGTCAGAGAAGGCTTCAGAAAAGAGATTATGTAGCAGGGGGAGGTGAGAGCTGAGAGGGCATACCAGCACATGAGCAGAGGCTCCAGGACAAGGGAGACGTGCATTGGGTGGCTGGGGGAAGTTGTTTCTTCGAATGGGGTTCTTATCTCAGTCCAGTACTGAGGAGAGCACAGGTGGGAACATAGTTTGGCGTGAGGACATAGAGGTGCAGTATTAGGGTTTGGGGATGCATGATCAGAGTAAGCATTTACACAGTATGGGGGCTATAGATATGTTAGGGATTCGGGGGAATGGCACAGATCTGAGACCTGAAGGGGTAGGATTGTTGCTAAGGAGCCGGCAGGTAGATGTGCCACCGGGGCTCATGTATTACCCCTCTGTAGAGAGGGGCCTGGTGCTAGAGACTGGGCATGTGGGTGAACGGGGGACAGACCTGTAACTGGGGGGTGTAGCTGTGAGTCAGGGACCTGCGGATGTAGGCTTGGTCCTAGAACTCTGGAGGGGAGAAGGGTTTAGGTGAGGAATTGAGGGATGTGACAGGTATGGGAGTCGGACTTGGAAATGTAGGACTTGTGGGCTGAGTGGTGAGAGGGAGAATAGAGACCTGGGACTCAGAGACTTAGCTCTGGGTAAGATGAGGTAAAGGACCTGCAGGGGGCCTGGTGATGGAGGGCAGAGATAGGTGAGGTGAGGAGAGGGAGGGCAGCTCATCTGTTGTTTGTACTCCACAGGCGAGTGTTGGAGGCAGCCAGGAAGGCCAATCAGACAGGCCACTTCATCTGGATGGGCTCAGACAGCTGGGGCTCCAAGATCTCCCCAGTGCTGCACTTGGAAGAGGTGGCTGAAGGCGCTGTCACCATCCTCCCCAAGAGAATGTCTGTGAGAGGTAGGCAGGGGACTGGTGGCCGGCTTTTCCCTCCCCTCCTTGGGCGACCTGGCCTTGAGCTTCCCGGGTCCCCATGGAGTTCCTTTTGGCAGGGAGGTAGGTATAGGTCTTTGTAGATGCCTCAAGAGCAGCTTTCTTCTCTTTCTTTACTGGAAAGAATAGGAACCAGGAGACCTGAGTTTTAAATGTGGTTCTGCTCTAGTTCTCTCTGTGACCTTGGGTAAGTCACGCTAGACCTCAGTTTCCAACTTTGTAAAATAAGGAAGCTGTAACAGATGATCTCCGAGCTCAAGTTTTAGAATCAACCAAGCATTGAATAACGTGCTAGGAATTATGTTGGATCCTGGAGATTCAAGGATAAAAAAGATCTGGGTGGGGGGAGTGTCTTACATTCTCTCAGAGAAGATCACATATACACTTGTAAAGTGGAAAATTGAAAAAGAAATAGAATATCTATCTATCTATACACACACACACACATATATATGATAAATGCAAATTAAATCCTACATTGTGCCAGGGGGAAGCAGTCCCTACCCATCTCCCTTGTTGCACTCCTCTGCTACCCCTTTTCAAGGCTCTTTGATGGAGCCAGATTCTCTCTCCTGGCCTGAGGAGAGGGGAAGAGGAGGTCATGAGTTCTTGCCATCCCTGTATCCCAAATGAGAATCTGGCAAGCACTTTGCAGGTGATGGGTCAGTGAGAGTCACCCTGGGGTGGAACAAATTGATCTGGCGGAATTGGTTTGGAGAGCAAAGCATGGTAATAGCCTTAATTAGGTAGCATGCTATGCTCATAGGGGGAGGGCAGGTTCTTCTTGCGTCTATCCTCCCCTCCCCACTTTCTTCCTCCGCTCTCACCAACTCCCCTCCCCCAACCTTCACCTTGCTTGATGCTTTGATGCGGTTCCTCAGGCTCCAATATTTCTCTGACCTTTCTCTAGTGCTAATAGCAAAATCCCTTCACACTCCTGTAACACTTTCCACTTTTCCAAGTGCCCCAGTACTTGTTATCTTACTTGGTCTTGGATTTGCTGAATTTTAGAGCCAAAGGGGACTATCAGAGTCATTAAATTCAATTTTTTCATTTTACAGGTTAGGAACCTTAGGCCCAGAAAGGAAATGTGGCCCACATCAGGAACTGGGTTAGTGGGAAAAGAAGAGGAAGATCTTGCCTCTCCTGCCATCCTAGAGCTCTTTTGTCCCTGTTTCTGTACTCAGTCATCCAGATGATGGCACATTTAGCCATCCATTCAGGGTACAATGCTATTTCACTAGAGGGCATTAGTACAAACCAGTAATTGTGTGATCACAGATTTAGAGCCATAAGGGAATTTAGAGGCCACTGATTCTATCCCCCTTATATTATAGTTAAGGAAACTGAGCCTAAGGGAGATTGTAGGATCATGGGGAGATTTTTAGGTCTAGGAGTGATCTTAGGGATTGTTAAGTCTGAACACCCTCATTTTATGGGTGAGAAACCTGAGGTCCCTAGAAATGAAATGGCTTTGAATTCAGATCCTCCAACACTAAGTCTAGTCACAGTTGGAAGGGTCCTGTGGAGTCAGCCAACTTCCCACCCCGTGGAGAATAATTCCCTTTACGGCATCTTTGGCAGGTGAGCATCTTGCTTCTCTTTGTAGACTTCTGGTGGTGGGGTGTTCCTTCATCCCTGCTGTTCTCATTGTTCTGTCTCCCTATAGACAACCTCTGTTTCCACTAGGAAATATTTCCAAATACCTGTGTTTATGTAGGGCATTCATAAGAGAAGAGGCAGGTTAGCCTGATGTGCTGGAGAAGCAGAGTAGTGAAAGGGGAAGAGAAAGGTATTGTATGTGAAGTCAAACAACCTGTGTACAAATCTTGACTTTCATACTAATTCTCCAGAGATGGCTGGATATGAAGGCTTTTAAGGTTTCTTCCTACCCTAAGCCTATATCCTATAGAGAACTGGCCATAGAAAGTCCTAGGTTCAAGACCTGCTTATTACATCGATTGACTCTGTGTCCCTGGGCAAATCACTCAAAAGGGCAGAGCAATTGCTAACCTATGCTCCTCCTGGAAGTTCCTTATATCAATGAAATCACAGATCTAGGCAACAACAACAACAACAACAAATCCACAAAATGACTATTTATGGCAAAAAGGGGAAAAAATCACAATATACTTAGGATAGATTTGGAGCTAGAAGGCACCTTGCAGTTGCTTAATTTGACTCAGATGGGGAAGTAGAAACCCAGAAAAGGATAATAATTTATCCAATGTCACCCATCTAATTGGGGAAATGTGGTAGTTAGTCAAAATCTTAATCCTTTTATCGGACCTCCTTCTTCAATCTTCTTCAATCCAGAACAAAAGAGAGAGACAACCTGATGCTATGGCAGGATCCCCAAATTGGGAGGCAGAAGAAATGATTGTTTGCTTCTTTATAGTTAGAGGGAGGGAGGAAGGAAAAGAAGGAAAGAAGGAAGGAAGGAAGAAAAGAGGGAAGAAAGGAAGAAGAGAAGAAGGGTGGGGGGAAAGGAAGAATGGAAGAAAGAGAAGGGAGGAAGAAAGAAAGGAATGACGGAAGGAGGAAAGGAAGGGCAAAAGAGAGAGAGAAGGAGGAAAGGAGGAAGGGAAAAGGGAAGAGAGAACAGAAGGAAAGAAAGAAGGAAAAAGGAAAGAAGAAGGGAAGGAAGAAAAAGGGAGAAGGGAAGAGAAGAGCAAACAGAAGGAGGAATAGAAAAAAGAAGGACTTAAGGAAGAACAGAAGGAAGAAAAGAGACAAGCATTTATTAAACACTTGCTATATGCCAGGAATTCTTTACAATATGATCTCATCCGATTTTCTGACTAGTAGATGTTATGATTAGCCTAATTTTACAGTTGAAGAAATTGAGGAAGAAAGAAGTTAAGTGGCTCACCCAGGGTCATCTCTCTACTAAGTGAGGCCGGATTTGAATTTAGATCTTCCTGACTTTAGGACCAGTGCTTTCTTTATCCACTGAGCCACCTAGCCACGTCAAAATTAGAGCTGTCCAAAAATGAAGTGAGCTGCCTAGAAAAGTGGCAAGTTTCTTTTTACTAGAAGTATTCATACAGATGATAGATGACTACTGGACAGGATGCTATGGTAGGGATTTATACTTTGGGAAAATTGAATCAGTGGTTCCCATTTAGTGGTTCATAAATCCCTGAGGGAGTTGCAATTACTCTGAAAGTTCTTATAGTGCTATCTTTATTCTTTAATAATAGTTATTTAAATAATTGTAAAGATTATTATGAGGAATGTATTGAATTACCTTGGGAGTTCCCAATATGTTGTTTTGTTATTGGTGATAGGAGTTGAAGGAACACAAAACATTGGGAATCCCTGGCCCAGATAATCTCTGAAGTCCATTCCTTATCTGATGTTCTGTTATTGTATTAATTTAGCATGTTATTTAGAGTAAACCACCTTTTGGGGCCTTATCTTAAAATAAGGGCAGGGACTAGATCATCTTTGAGTTTTCCTTAGCTGCATACAATAATTTAGTTATTATTTTGAATTTAAATAGATTTAAAAATCAGTTCCAATGGTACCTCATGACACAAAAAGAGGATTCTATATGAAAACATGAATTTCTATTTCACACTGCTTGCTTTTTAAACTTTAAAAAAAATTTTTACAGATGCAATTTACCCAAGGTCATATGATTAGTAGCAGAGTCTGGATCTGAACTCATAAATTTGGAATACCTTGCTCTTCTACTATGCTATAATTCCTTCCATACCAGCTTAGCTGCTATGAGGTGGGAGGAGAAAGAAAAGACCACTGAAAAAGATCAGCCTCTAACTGTCTCTTTCTTTTCCCTCTCACCCCCCTCAATGGGGGGATCAGGTTTCGACCGTTACTTCTCCAGCCGGACCCTGGACAACAATCGACGAAATATATGGTTTGCTGAGTTCTGGGAGGATAACTTCCACTGTAAACTGAGCCGGCATGCTCTGAAGAAGGGTAGTCACATCAAAAAATGCACTAGTGAGAGCTGGGGGCTGGGGCTGGTTTGGGGTTGGGCAATCGTAGGACGGAGAAGGGACTATCAGGGGACCCGGAGGCAGAAAGCTGGAAGCTGGGAGGCAAGGGGAATATGGAAACTTTGAGAAATGAGTAGCAATAGAAATTATAGCATAACATCCTCATATTACACATTGAAAGTGAGTATGGGGAACTACCAGGCAGAGATGGGGTAGAAGGAAAGGAAAGTCTTCATCTCCCAGTGATTTGACAGTAGTGGGCACTCAAGAAACATGTTCTGAATGAATGCAATCCTAAGGTGGTATAGCAGGACAGGGAGAGTAGGGAGGAAGGGGCTACTGCACTGGTTGATGGTATGGGCAATAGCTGAGGAAATTTATCCTCTTCTGTGAGAGAGGTAGACGAGATGGTGTGAGAATTGTAAGCAATGAGTTGACTAGAAATCATAGTAATATGGTAATAGTAATATGAGCCTCCTGTAAAGGAGGCTCAGTTAAAGGAACTAGGAATGTTTGACTTGGAAAAGAAGATTCAAGAGAGACACGATAGCTATATTCAAGTGTTGTGAAAGCTGTCCTGGGGAAGAGATTAGACTTGCTCACTTGGTCCTTGAGGACAGAGCTAGGAATAGATAGAGGTTACAGAGTAGATTTAGGTTTAATGTAGGGTAATATTTTCTAACAATTAGAGATGTTTCGAGATGGAACAGATTGCCTTGGGAAGTAGTGGGGCTCCTGTTCTCTGGAAAGATAGGCAAAGGCTGGCCTGTCAGGGGTTTTGTCAAGAGGATTTTCTCTTCATGTTTAAATTGGACCAGACAGTCTCTGGGGTTCCATAAAATTCTGAAATTCTATATGCATTGGGCCCACTCTATCCTGATCTATCTGATCTCTGAGCTCATTTCACTTCATCTAACTTTATTAGATTTCTTATATTTGTGGCTGCTGGTCAGTTCTGGGTCAGGCCATATTGATATTAGAACGCTTTAGGGTAGTGAGTCAGAATGAGAAGACAGGGTGGGACTGGGAGAGGGGACAATGGCGGCGTGAGGATTTTGAGGCTAATGTCCAGGGATTCTGGGACAGGGGCCAAAGGACGGTGTATGGGGGACTGGAGCATGTTGCTGGAATTTTATAAATTCATAACTGGTTGAACAATATTACTCAGAGAATAGTTGATAGATGTGTCATCCTGGAGGGTGATCTCTAGCAGAGTGCCCCTGGGATCTGTCCATGGTGCTTCTCTGTTCAACATTTTTATCAATTACTCGGGTGAAGGCAGAAATGACATGCTCATCATATTTTTGGAAGCCACAAAACTGAGAGAGGTAGCTAACATGTTAGGTGGCAGAATCGGGAATCCACAAGGATCTTGACAGGCTAGAAATGATGGGTTGAATGAAGTTTAACAAGGAAATGTTAAGTTTGACATAACTATATAAGTACAGCTCAGAGGGGAGAGAGGACAAGACAGCAGTTTCCGGGGTAAAAAACCCAAAAAACCAAAACCAGAGACTTTTGGATGGCAGGAAACTTTTATATCAGTCAACAGGATAATAAGAGAACCAAAAAAGCTCTTAAGGATTTAAGGTGAGTTCACAGAATCTAGCTAATGGAAGTGATAGTCCTGTCCCAGCCAGAAGATTTCGGGAATATAGGATTCCATTCTGGGCACCCCATTTTATGAAGGAGCTTGTCACCAAGTTGCTAAGAATTGTGGTAGTGGTGGGGAAGCACTTCAAGTCACAATGTATGAGGGTCAGTTCAAGATAATGATGATATTTTGCTTGGAAAAAAGAGAGGATGCCCCAGAGAAGAAATGAGAAAACCTACTGTTCTCTATGTATATTTGGGAGACTATGGGTGCGGAACATTGCATATATTGTTATACTTGGTTGACCTATTGATTAATTTGTTGATTTTTTTCTCCCCCATTGGCGCCCCTCCTCCATTCCTTGCTATAAGAGATGACTCTAGGGGTAGGGGAAGGAGAGACATATTTGGAATTGAAGGTGTTATAAAAACAGAAAGTTTCAATAAATTTTTAAAAAGACATAAAGAGGATAGAATAGCTATCTCAAAGTACGTGAGAGTCTATTACATGGAAAAATTGACTTACTCAGCTTGGTCCCAGAGGGAAGAATTGGGAGTAGTGAGTGGAAGAGGAAGAGAGATTAGTCAGGCTGAGTAGAGGGAAGTACTTTCTAACTATTAGAGTTGTTTAAAAATGGAATAGTGAAGTAATGAGTTCTCCATCACTGAGGTCTTCCTGGGACTTCTTGTAAGCTCTCTCGGAGAGAGGATTCCTCTGCTGGGGAGAGGTTTGTGTACAGACTGGCCTCGGAGGCCCTTTCTCACTAAGAAAGTCTCACTGTGATTTGATGGTGGAATTTCTGACTTAGATAACTGGATGGGAAGAACAATTTGAGGTAGGGGAGTTTAATATCACTCAGCTCCTACTACATAGCTATCATGACTCCACCCAAGCCTATTCCAGACTTCCTATAGAGTGTCTCCTGGGAGATTGTGGGTTTGGAGTTGGGAGGGATGGGACTGGTGCTTCACTCGGGTTCTGGGCTTCTCGGGATCTGCATATGTGAGTTTTTCCTCTCTGTATGTCTTTTTTTACGCCACCTTAAACTTTTTAACTTTCACCCATTTCCTCTGCTCTTCTGTGTATGTATGGATAGTTTTAGTAGGGAGGAGTCTATAAGGTGCATCTGGGCATCAAACAATGAAGAGCCCATTTGCTCTGGAAATGCCACTATAGTTTTACCAGCACCAGGAGGCCGCCCTAAATTTGGTGTCAGAGGGCCCAAGTTCCAATATTGGCTCTGCCACTTATTATTTGAGTGACTTTGGGGCAAGTTTTTTAATGTGTGTGTGGGACTCAGTTTTTTCTTTTGCACAACAAGGGGATTGGACTTGCTTGACCTCTAAGCACTCATTGATCTTCATGGAACAGATACCATTAAGCTCATTCCAGTTCAGTGCATTCTCTTCTCTAGTTGCGCCCTTTGGGGAATATGGCAGGGGAGATGGAAAAGTGATGTCAATTTTGGGGGAGGGGAGGACTACGTGAGGGGAGAGGACCAAGGAAGCTCAGGTGCCTATTGGTCATATCTATAGGAAGCTTCCAGTGTGACAACTCCACCCTCTAGTGGCCAGGCACCATACAAAATCCTGGCCCTCTGTGTCAGCCCTAACTTCATTTTATTTTTTTGTTCATGTCTATGAGACAGTTAGATGTCACAGTGTCTAGAATGCTGTGGGAGCAGACAAACTTGAGCGGAAATCCTGCCTCTGACATTTAATAGGTATTTCCTAATGCCTTTGGAAAATCTCTGTTCTTCTCTCCAAATGTGTTTTCTCCCCTCTGCAAAGAGAATAACAAAAGCTATAGTTGGGTGTTGAGGAAAGCAGCTCTTTGAGATTCATAGGATCATAGGCATAGAGACAGAAAGGATTGTAGAGGTTTTTGAGATCATCTTTTTAGAAAAGAAGAAATAGCCTGAGAAAAGTTAAATTACTTGCCCAATAAGTGCTCAAGGGGGATTTGAACCCAGGATTACTGGATTCTAACATTATATGCACCCATTTCTACATCATGCTTCCTCTCAAGGGGGTTGGATCATGACACTTTCTCCTGCCCTCCTGCAGTTGAGACCGTTTCCCCAATGCCTGGGGCTATCCCTAAAGGCTTGGCTGAAATATAGAGCCTGGTAAGCCTGTTTGGGCAATGGTAGAGGATGCTATCTCCCCTAGCCGCTCCCCACGTGAGAGTGCTAGACTTCACTGCCTACTCCACATCTGGCAGTGACCTGAGCTCATTCTCTGCTCCCCCATCCTGACTCGATAATCCCAGTCCTATACCCATCAGGGATCTCCGCCAGACCTGGAGAGTTGCTGTCCTATTTTTATTCCCATTCTCACTTATCCACATCTTTATTTCTTTTGTCAGCTCTCCCCACTTTCCTCCCTGTTCCATCTCTCTTTTTTATAATGAGAACTGACATTTATGTAGCACTTTAAGGCATATTAAGTTCTTTGCATACATTTTCTCAATTGAGTCTCAAAACTCAGTAAAGTAAGTAGGAGGGGTACAATTACCTCTGTCTTTTAGATAAGGAAACTGAGGCCTGCAGAAATGAAGGGTCACACGCCTGTGGGTGGCGGCGCCGGGGATTTTATTTGGATCTTCTGATTCCCAGTCCATAGTTCTCCTTTGAAACTGGCATTCAAGGTCATCTCTTCCAGGAAGCTATCCTGGATCAATTCCATCTGACTCATTTTTTAGATCACTCAGTTCCACTTCAGCACTTATAGATTGTATTCAATTCAATTCAATTGATTTTGATGGGGTTCTAGTGGCAGTAAGAGTTGTGGAAATCCCCTTTTGAATGGAGGCACAGGGAATTCACAACCCGAAGATTTTTAGGTGGCAAAAACGGAAGTTTATTGTGGATGAGAAGTCAGCTTTGCTAGAAAAACTGACTTCTTGAGTGGCAAAGTCCTATTAGGGAAATGGAGGCTGGCACTGAGAAGAGAATGCCTTCTCAGCAGAAAGCTATACCCTGGAGGCAGAGCATGCTACTTTTGACCTTCTGCAAAGAAATGAGTAAACAGAAACCTATTATATGAGCAGACCTTGGTGGAGCCGGGACACTTTGAGCTCATCAGACCAGGATCTCCCAAATGAAATGGCTTTGAAGGCCTTTCCAGCCTGAATTTGAATGGAGATCGGCTATCAGTGGAGGCGATTTGCCTTAGAAATGGCCCACCCTGGAGGATGTGCTCTC
This sequence comes from Sminthopsis crassicaudata, assembly GCF_048593235.1. NCBI lineage: Eukaryota > Metazoa > Chordata > Mammalia > Dasyuromorphia > Dasyuridae > Sminthopsis > Sminthopsis crassicaudata. Next base: position 289,132,503 of record NC_133620.1, read on the forward strand.
ATAGACTCTCTGGAGTCTGGAGGGGGCCAGGAATCAAAGGGGACAGAATTTCAGAGTGGAATTCATACTCCCACCAATTTCAAATCTTTATATTGACTTAGAGTTGGAAGGGACTTTAGACGTCGCCTTCAGTTTACAGGTGGGGAAATTGAGTCCCAGAGAGGCTTAAATCACTTAGTAAATGCTTGAAGAAAGATTTGAACCTGGTTACTCCAAATGACCGTTCATAGGATCATTGACTTGAAGCGTGAAGGGACCTTGTACTGTTGTTGAGTCATTTTTCAGGCATGTGAACCTCAAAGGTGACGCCATTTGGGGCTTTCTTGGCGAAGACACTGGAGTAGTTGGCCATTTCCTTCTCCTGCTCATTTCGCAGATGAGGAAATGGAGCAAACAGGGTCACACAGCTAATGTCTGAGTCAGATTTTAATTCAGCTCTTCCTGACTCCAAGTTCAGCATTCTTTCCATTGTACCATGCTGCCTTTTCAAGTCAACAAATATTGAGCACCTTTTGCATGTAAGGCTCTGTGTGAGGCACGGAGGAAGGATATAAATACAACTCTGTCCTTGCCTCTGAGGAGTTTGTTGTCTGACCGAGAGCTCAGACATAGATAGGGGCTGTGCGTCTGCCATCAGACCGAGGGCAGGGACTGCCTGTCTCCTACCCAACGAGGAGCTCCCTGAGAGCAGGGACTATTTATAGTCTCTTTCTCTTTCATCTCTCATAGCTCGGAGCACAAGTGTGGGCAAGCAATAAAAGGCCTCGTTCCCTGAATGAGATGGGAAACTCACTGGGTATAAAGGAAGTCCATGGGATGTTTGGGTTGGGGATTGGAGGGAAGTTTGCCTCTCTTTCTATTTCCCTAGCTATTTTCATAGTTCCTTGCAACCAAGAGTTGCTTAATAAATATTTGCTGAAACGACTTGCGTTGACCCTCTTGTATTTCCTATGGCTGTTTGAGGGGTGGTTGGGCACTGCAGGGAGGATGCTGCTTCTCTCCTTCCTTGGATTTCAGCCTCGGGCTTGCTTTCCTCCATCCTCTCTGCCAGCCAGTGTGTGCATGGGTAAGAGCAGTAAACAAGGGAAATGGGGCATCTGTCTTGTTGACAGCCCTGCCAGTGAGGTGATGGTTGGAGGCTTGAAGAGGTGACATGTTTACAGAGAGATAGGAGAGATTTACTGCCTGTCTGCTCCCTGGGGGGTTGGGGATGGGGCCCAGTGCTCTGAACACAGGTGGTGGGGGGACTGAGACACATGGTCACCGTGAGCTTGGGCAGGAAGGAGGGGCTCCACTCCCAATTAACCGTGCACATGCCAAGCCAGAATTTGTTGCCACTCTGATATTTAGGGGGCTGGCGTGTCAAATACCACATTCTCCTTGCCTTGTCATGCTTCCGAACTAAGCTCTAGGCCAGGGGTATCAAGCTCAAATAGAAATGGAAGCCCTTAAACTGTGCCTAAGGATCCATTCTGTGCAACATACTGACTTAGAAACCATTTTCTTTGTTTATTGTATTTTTGTTTATTTTGTTAATTATTTCCCAGTCATGTTTTAATATGATTTGAGTCTCATTAGAGAAGGTGTGAGACTCACACCTCTACAATCCAAGCTTGGGCTTTTCCAGAGTGAGGGGTTTAGGTCTCTGTTTCCCCTATCAGCGATGAGATCATTACTTAATTAATTCAACAAATATTTGTGGAGTGCTTGCTGTATTCCTAGACTGTGCTGGGCATTGTGGGGGCCACAAAGAAGAATCATGCACCTAAAGAGCTCATAATCTGGAGAAGAGATAATGATAGGAAGTCAGGAATATAAAAAGCTGATTGTGATGTTTTGCATCATGCAAAGTGCTATGACAATAATAAAAATGATACTAGCAATAGCTAGTGGACCTTTTAGGTTTGCAAAGTGCTGATCTTCACTGCAACTGATAAGACAGAATTTATTCTAAGAGAGTTCATCAATTGACTGTGATGTTGTGGGCAGAACACTGGATCTAAAATTAGAAGAACTTGGCTCCAATTTTCAAACTTGAGAATACTTACTAGCTTTTCTGCTATAAGCAAGTTACTTCTCTCTGGGCTTTATTTTTCAACTCTAAATCTTGCTCCTATGAGATCGTAAATAAGACTTAGATAATCTGGACAGTAAGACTTCCATTCTGCCTGCTTGCCAGGGTTATTTTCAATCCAGAGGGCACAGTAGCAGGATGGGGGATACTTTTACTTTCTCTTTAATCTTAGAAGAGTCCCAGATTTCACATAGACTTCTTTCATAGCAGCTCCTGCAATATTGTGGGGGAGGGATTTATTCTTCATAGGAGATCTGTTTATTTAAAAAAATAGGATTGTGTGGCTTTTTGAAACTTTTTTCTTGGGGCTCAAATGCACAGGAAAGAAAGCCTCGCTGGGAAAGAAAAGCGCATGCTTCTTGGAGGGGGGAGACCTGATTTCTGGTCCCAGGCATAGTCATTAGAAGGTTATTATCTTGGGTGAGTCACTTGGTCTCTCTTGGTCTCAGTTTCTCCCTCTGTAAAGAGAGGGGTTGGGAGAAAATGTGCCTTCAGAGCCCATCTGTGCTCAGCTTTCAAACACTGTGTATGCCCTCACTCAGATACCCAGCCAGCTCTCTATTCTTTGTACCAGTCTGATGGATGGGTGTAGCCATGCGGCTAATCCAAACACAATGGATGATCCCCAAATCCCTGAGACTAGAGGCTTGGGAAATGCATTTAGGATATGCTGTGGCACATTTCCATTCCTCCTTGGGAGGAAGGTTCATATCATAGAGAGTTTGCATTCACTGAGCAAGTCCTGACTGATAGCAGGGATGAGGAAAGGAATGAAGGCACTGAAGCCGGTTTAGGGAACTGAAGAAAGAAAGCCCACCAGGGATGAGCATTTGTATAAAGAATTCCCAACATGGAAAACTCCCAGACAGATAGTTGGGGATGGCTGCACTCCACAGCGAGGGAGTTGCTGGAGGCATTTTCCAGCCCTGATTCTCTCCTTGTCCAAGGAGCCAGGCCTGGGGATGAATGGGTCTTAGATTTCAGGATCTCCTGTGGTCCAAGAAGGTGCAGGACTGTGAGTGATTAGAGGCTCCCCTGATGCATCTTTCTCAGACAAGTCATTTTACTTCTCTGGCTCTTCAGCTGTCCCATCTAAGTCAAGGATAATATTATCTGACCCACTTTCTGTGCTGAGAACTGAGCTCCCTAAAGCAAGGGCCAGGAGCCTTCTTAAATACTGGTTCGAGAATACTAATATAGTGGGAAATATAGGGACAAACACTTGTAAACGAGGGAGGAGGGCAATTAGGGCAGGGTATGTGTGTGTGTGCAGATGATAGAAACTGCTCACACTTTATGGTACCCTATGATTTACAGAGTACTACAGAGAGGCAGTGTGGTGTGGTGGGTAGGGCACTCAGCTTAGCTCGGTAATTCATGGGTCCCCTGGGGTTGCAGTTTCTCCATCTGGAAAATGAACAAAATTGTGAGGATCTGGGCCTTGATATGCTCATCTCCAAAATTAGGGGGTTGGGCTTGATGGTCTCTAAGGTTTCTTTCGGTCTTCAGCTTCTCCGCTGCCTCACATTACAGGCTAGTTTACAGGTAAGAAAACAAACTCAGAGGAGTTAAGTGATAGCATCCAGGATAGCATAGCTAGTAAGTGTTAGAGCCAAGACTTGAATCCGGTTCTCTGGATTCTGATTCCAAGGTAATTGTTCTCTGAGATGTTTTGATCAGGGTTGTGTGGCTACAAGGAACAAGCCAGGGGGGGAAAGGTGGGCAGCAGAAGGGGAGGAGGAACAGCTGGGAGGCAGATGGGAGAAAGGAGGGCCTGTGGGTCTTGGAAGGGGAAAGAGACTTGTTCCAGGGAGGTTCTGGGAAAGGAGTATTAGGAACTTGTCAGGGCCAGAGAGAGACTATGAGCCAGAAAGTAGGGTGCTTCAGAACAGAAGAAACCAAGGGGCCAGAGAGAAATGAGACAGGCAGACAGACAGAGAGGCAGAGACAAAGAGACCAAAAGAGAGAGACGAGAGATACAGAGAGAGACAGAGACATACATGTAGGGACAAGGAGAGACACAGCTGGTACAAGGCACCGAGATGAGACATGGAGTCTCATATTTGCTATTTTTGAATAGTTTAGTTGTGTCTCTCTTGCTGTGACTCCATTTGAAGTTCTGTTGGCAAAAATACTGGAGTGATTTGTCATTTCCTTCTCCCACTCACTTTACAGATGAGGAAAATGAGGCAAATCGGATGAAAGGAATTGTCCAGGGTTACACAGCTAGTAGATGTCTGATGTCATATTTGAACTCAGATCCTCCTGACTACAGACTTGGGGTTCTATCTATTGTACTACCCGACTCCCCCTGCCTCATGTTCAAGAAATGCAAGTGAGCCAGTGCAGAGAGACAGAAAGATCCAGAGTCACAGGGAGTGAATATTCACTCTTTCCAGGTATCATAGCATCACAAATCATTTGAGTTGTTCTTCAGCTTCAATTCCAAAAATACAGCACCTGCTGTACACAAATTGTCCTCTGATGTCACACACTAGTGCCTCATGGTGGTAGAGAGTTCTAGTTCTGGTGTAGAGATAGTTCTAGGAGGTTTATGCCTGTAGAGGTCAAATTCTGACTGGGCCTGCCCACTATGAAGGCTTTGATTTGAAGCCCGTGCCCACGCCAGCCAGCTTAGCTGGGGCTGTTGGAGAGTTCTGGCCGCCAGGTAATCATATTTTTAAATTACAATGGACTCTGAAATCAATCTCCTTAGCAAGGAAGATGTTACAATCTGCCGTCGGAGTGGGTTCACTCTACCCTGATTCATTTATTCATCCATTAATTCATGCACTCACTCATTCATTCATTCAAAAAACATTTTTGGATTGTCTACATCATGAAAAGCACCTAGTACCAAGAAAGATATCTAAATTTTTTTTATTTATAATTTTTTTCACAGTACATATGCATGAGTATTTTTTTTATAACATTATCCCTTGTAATCATTTTTCCAAATTGTCCCCTCCCTCCCTCTACTCCCTCCCCTTGATGACAGGCAATCCCATACATTTTACATGTGTTACAATATAACCTAGAAGATATCTAAATTTTAGATAAGACATGGTCCGTCCTGTTATGGAACTCATAGATAGCTCAAATGTTGAAAACACTGTATAAGTGCTGAGGAAAAAATGGAAGGATCAGAGAAAGGCACAGATTTTTGCCTTGAAAGAATATATGAACTTGTAGACGCACAAAGATAATTATAGTACAATTCATAATGTGATTAAGTGCATAGGAGAGGTTAAGCAGACTTTCCTGAGAGTCTCAAGGCTTTAGTGAAGCGTTTAGCCCTTCTTCACATATTCACAGAATACTAATGTGTTAGGATTTTATTAAAAATTTTTTAAATTTTTTACTAAAATTAAATTTTATTTTGTTTTCATAAAGATCTACCTTCTCTCCTTTCCAGCTACTCTTATGAAAAACAAAACCCCTGTTACAAACTTAGATGGTCAGACAAAATTAACTTCTGAAATGATCATGCTTAAAAAGTCGCCTGTGGTCTGTGTCTATGTGACTTGTTTATCTCATTTTTTTCATCTGTAAACTGAACTGGAAAAGAAATGGTAAACTACTCCAGGATTTTTGCCAAGAAAACCCCAAATAGTGTCGTGAAGAGTCAGACATGACTGAATGTTTTGATTTGAGTTCCTGTCTTTAAAAGTTATTTGTCTTCATCATACTCTTGCTAATGTATAAACTCTTCTCTGGGTCTATTCATTTCAGTCTGCATCAGTTGATAAAAGTCTTACAAATCACAGAATTCTGTGTAGCCTTGTTGAGGTGAAATTTCACTTTTCGCATGTTATATTAAGCTTGTCTTTTCTACGGACACCCCTTAGAATGTAAGGTTCATGAGAGAGGGAGGTTTGTTTTTTTTTTTTCCTTTGTAACTTCAGTGCTTAGTACAGTACAAGTAGCATACTATATAGTCATAGCCAGGCCTAGTATATAGTAGTCACTTAATAAGTGCTTATTGTTGTTTAAGGAGACTGGAAGTCCCTTGAAGGACCGTTGCTCTTACTTTTCTTTGTAACATTTCAGATGGGGGGAATTAAGGAAGACTCCAAGGAGGAGGTGGCATTTGAAGCAAGATAAAGAATCTGAAAGGCCAGGCTAAAGAGGGAGCACAGAGGTAGAAGGGTCATGAAGAAGAAGAATATGAGACAAAGTTCAGAAGGTATTGTGGAGGACTTTAAATGTCAGGTTAAGGAATTGATATTTTTTCCTAGTGGCAATAGGAAGTTTATGGTCAGAGGCAGAACAAGATCTTAAGTTTGAAAGTAAGCAAAGGCACTGAGGTGGGAAAGAACAATTCATATGATAGGGAAAAGGCTAGAACATTTAACATAGTGAAGGGCTTATTATGAAAATAGGCCAGAAAGTTAGAGTGAAGATAAAATTCTGGAAGACCTTGAATATCAAAGTTTATCCTTTTTTCATCAGTAGGCAGGAGTGGAGGAAGGAAAGAATTTTGGAGTAGCCAGGCTTAAGAATTGTTTTTTTTTTAAATTAATAATAAATATATGTGAGATGGGGGATAATTCCACAAATGATATCAAGAGAAAATGTATTTCTTTTGATTAAATGTATCTGAACAAAATCTGGAATTTGAGTAAATTTTAATCTTGATATGAATCACTAAACGTCAAATAGTCTTGAATGAATTAAAAATGCTGGCTAAGAAAATGAATGTAACTTTAGGACCTTTCAGTAAGATAATTAAAGTTCCAGGAACTATAGAGGTGATAATATCAATGGACTCTCCTATGTTGGATCATACCTGATTGTGTTAGGTGCTACATAAGAAGGACTTTGATAACTTGGAGGATGTCTAGAGGAAGATAATCAGGATATTGAAGCTCTTCAAATGGACATATGGATCAATTAAAAAATGGGTTAAGTCAGCATGGAGAAGAGAAGACTTAGGTGAAACATAATGGCTACCAGACATTTGAAGGGATGTCATCTAGAAGAGGGAATAGACTTGTTTTTCTTGGCTCCAGAGGATAGAGTCAACAATGACAATAATAACAGTAGCCACAGGAACAGCTAGATGCTATAATGATAGAACACTGAACATGGATTCGGGATGACAAGTTTAAATCCAGTCTCACACACTTAAAGTTGTGTGACTATGGGCAAGTTACTTAACTTCTGTCTGCCTCAGTATCCTTCAACTGTAAAACAGGATAGTAATAGTATCTATCTCTTAGGATTGTTGTGGAGATAAAATGAGATTTCTAAAAGCGCTTAACTAAATACCTGTCACATGGTAGATGTTACATTAAAATGCTTATTTCCTTCCTTTCATTATCATCATCATTGTCCTAAGTACTATTTATATAGGGCTTTGAAATTTGCAAAATACTTTATAAATATTATTTCAATTGATCTTCACACCAATCCTGAGAGACAGGTGATATCATTATCATTCCTCTGCAAAATAATCACATCATTTAATCCTATCTAGTCAATTTAATCTTATTTTTAATACTCAAAATACTATGAAGGGAAAGCTTTTTTTAAATAGTTAAGCTTATCTGAAAAAGATCTGGGATTTTTAGTGAAATTTAAGCTCCATATGAATTGACAAATATTTAATAGTATTGGATGAATTTCATAGAGGCCAAGAAAATGAATACAACCTTAGCCTGCTTGTTAATCTTGGTAATAAATTAACAAAGTAAAAATGACAAAAACTAGCATTATTTTGCAGAGGAAGAAGTTAAACAGTGAATGAAAGTTGAAAAGAAGCACCTTTCAGCTTGAGGTAAAGAAACTTTCCTAATGAATAGAACTGTCCCAACATAGCAGAGGTTGTCTTTCCAGGTGTAGGTGGTTCCCCTCACTGGAGATCTTCTCCAAGTAAAAAAGCAAGGTGAGCATTCATTGAGTGAGTGTTTCAAGGGATTCCTTCTGGTTTAGGTTCAAATGAAACTCAGCAGCCCCTGTGATCCCTTCTCATAGTAAGATTTTGAGATAAAAACATTGATGGTGCTTTAGATACTAGGGGAAGACGACCACAAACTTGGCTGACATATGTTAAGGAATCTTAATTACAATCATGAGTGTGAACGGCTTCTCATTTATGGCTAATTGCCACATGTATAACTGCTATATATGTTGTTTACTAGTTATTGGGTGAACATTAATGTGAATTTTATGCAACAATATTGAGGTCTGCTCCTATGTACTCAGCCTTCTGTTGCTCAGGTAACTGGGCCATATGCCTATGACTTAGCCAAAATTGGAGGGGATTTACGTGATATGAACTCTGGCTTGGTCAAGGGAACCAGGGATGGTAAAGAATCAAGATTGGTTTCTGTTTAGTTGCTTCATTTGTGTCCAACTCTTCATCTTGGCAAAGATACTAGAGTGACTTGCCATTTCTTTGTCCACTTATTTTACAGATGAAGAAACTGAGGTAAACAGGGTTGAGTAACTCCCCCAGGATCAGAAGCTAGTAAGTGTCTGAGGCTGAGACTCAGATCTTCCTGATTCCAGGCTTGACACTTTATCCATGTACCACCTTTGGTAGGGAACTTATAGTGGAGAGACCTGACTCAGGTCTGTTACTTTTGATATCACTTCCCATCTTTAGGACTCGGTCTTTCCCCCAGATGATTATAGTCTAAAACTCAGTTTTAGAGCATTCCCTGGAGTACTAAGAGATTAGGTGACTTACTTGAAGGTCACACAGACAGTAGGTGTCAAAGACAGGAACTGAATCCTGTTTCTAAGGCTAGCTCTCTCTCCTGGTGCTGGATCATAATATTATAATTTGAGAGTTAGATGGAACTTCGACATAATATGCAGTTCAGTCCCTTAATTTTACAGATGAGAAAATTGGGGCCTGAAGAGAGTAAGTGGTCTGACCAGTAGTACATAAATGGAGAGTGGCAAAGCCAATGGGCTGTAGAAGGTTGGTCCTGGATGGAGTAGAATGGGATTAGGGGCTGTGATATATTTGGTCTCAGTGTCAAGAATAGGATGAGACATCATTCCCGAGAATAGGAAGATTGTGGAGCTCTGAGAAAGCCACCCTTGTCAAAAGGTTTCTGGTGTCTTCCTGGCTCAGTCTAAATGATGGGCTTTCCCTTCTCCTCCTCAGAGGAGGAATCTAGCTGGCATTTTAGGGCCTGGTTCATTTCTGCCTGGGGCCTCAGGGCTGGTCTAAGTGATCCCTAGAAGGCCTTTTGGAGTTTGATGTCTGAGAAAGAGAAATAGAGAGGGGGGAGGAAAAAGACAGACAGACAGACAGACGGAGGGAGAGAGGTGTGCAGTAGATCAAATGCCAGCCTGCAATCAGGAAGACCTGAGTTCAAATGGCCTCAGACATTTATTAGTTGTGTGACCCTGGGCAAATCACTGTTTACCTCAGTTTCCTTATCTGTCAAATGAACTGAATAAGGAAATGGCAAACCACGCTAGCATCTTTGCCAAGAAAACTCCAGATAGAGTCATGGAGTGTCATATATTACTGAAATAATTGAACAACAAGAAGAAAATATGGGGAGATCTCTGTCTCTCTCTCTCTCTCCTCTCTCTCTCTGTCTCTGTCTCTGTCTCTCTCTGTCTCTGTCTCTGTCTCTCTCTGTCTCTCTCTCTCTCTCTCTCACACACACACACACACACACACACACACACACACACACACACTCACACACTTACTATTTGTATCAAGTAGAGTCAATAAACATTTATTATGCCAGCCACTGGGAATACAAATACAAACAAAATGGAAATCCCTGTCCTCAAGTAGCATCTCACTGAGGGAAGACAACCTGCAGAAGAGACCTGAAAAGGAACAGGAAAGAGATACCCGTGTGGGGATATGATGGAGAAACTGAAAAGGTGAGGAACAGAACTGAGGAGTAATCATGTTGGCTTGGGCACGTCCCAGAAATGGAAGTTCTGGGAGGAACTCACCAATGGAGGAGGAGGACATGAGGCAGAGGAGAGACATGGGGCTGAGGGATCTTCTAGGGTGAGAAGTCAGCCAGAGGGGAGGCAAAAAGTCAATTGTGTGATTTTGCACACTTTCAGGCCTCAGTTTCTCAGCTGTAAACTGGAGGTGATAATCTTTGTCTTACCTGCTTTTCAGGGTTGTATGAAGTACTAATGGGTAGTAACATGTATGAAGAACATTTTGAAAATGAGCAGTAGGGTAGAATAGAAAAAAACACCAGAAGCTGAGAGCTTGAATTTTGGCTCTTACCCAGGCATTAATATTCTTTCTCTACTATGCCTTTACTTAGGTATCTTCTTCCTATCCTTTTTTGTGAGTTGTCTTCCTATACTGGGATGGTCAGGGACTATTTCATTTTGCTTGGGTTTGCATTTCCAATATCTTGCACATAGTAAGTGCTTAATAAATGCATTTATTAAGCAGCTGTGTGGCTATGGGCATATTTCTTTACCTCTCTGAACCTCCTCTGTAAAAGGGGGTTAATAGTATCTATGCCGTCTATCTCATAGATCTGTTTAAAGGAAAGCCCTTTGTAAACCACAAAATATTCTAGAAAGGTGAGCTCTCTTTTGTATTGTTATTCTTGTTGTGACAGGTGTGTGTGTGTGTGTGTGTGTGTGTGTGTGTGTGTGTGTGTGTGTGTAACTATGGGTTGCTATGTACCACCTCTGGGTGTGTACACCTCTGTTTTCAGGGCTGAAAGGCGTGAGGTGTTAGGAACCAGGAGTGAGCAGGAGAAGAGAGACCCTGATGATTTCAACCTTGAAAAACTCATTTCAAATACAATTTACAACCCACAGACAAAGGCTGCAGTCGCCGTAGTAACTGCAGCTGCTGGGTTTTTGATGGGAGAAATCCTTCGCTGGATGGTTCCCAGGCTGGCTGTCATTCGGGGCAGATCGGGGCTGCTGGGATACCTCATTGTGCCCCGGGACACAATTAGGACATCTTCACATTGTTGTTGCTGTCACTGCTGCCCATCACCACTGGGTATCTTGGATTTATCTCTTTCAATACCCAAGGGAGATTTGTGTTTTCACTGTCTCCTGAAGCATTGATTTCTCCTCAAGCCTGGGTGGGACCTGCCCCCTTACTAACCCCCCCCCCAGCTCCCTCCCCCTGCTGTCTTTCTTCCATCCCCCGCCTGGACGCATTGCTTTCCCCCATCAATCCACAATGGAGCTGTCCTACTTGGGCAGCATAGTCTCTTATTGGAGACTTGTAGAAGAAGACTGAGGGACTGCCCTCCCTGAAGAGGTGGGAAGAAGAAGGGGCCATTTGGAGGTGGGGGTGGGGTGGGGCTGACACTTTCTAGGGTTGGCTAGCTTGTGGGTGGGCATCCCTATCCACAATTAGGGAAGGCAGGGCAGTTGGGCTTTGGCAGTGGGAAGGTAGCAGCTACTGCTAATAGTCCTAATAAAGCCTTCAGCCCCTCTCCTATTATAAAGCTGACCAGAGGCAAGAATTAAAATGAGGGAGTAAGTCAAATACTCTGGGCTGGTGTTTGTTGGCTGGTCCAGTTTACTGAAGTTTGAAAATTGTTGGTATTTGAAGGGGGGGAAGAGAGACAGAGACAAACAGACAGACAGACAGGCAGGCAGGCAGACAGACAGATACAGACAGAGAGAGAGACAGAGAGAGACAGGGAGAGAAGGAGGGAGGAAAGAGGGAGAGAGAAAGAAAGGAAAAAAGGAGGAACAAAAGGAGGGAGACAGAGGAAGAGGAAGAGAGACAAGGAGGCAGAGATGAGGGAAACAGGAAAAGAGAGAAAGAGGCAGAGAGAGAGAGAGAGAGAGAGAGAGAGAGAGAGAGAGAGAGAGAGAGAGAGAGAGAGAGAGAGAGAGAGAAAGAGAGAGAGAGAGAGAGAGAGAGAGAGAGAGAGAGAGAGATAGCAGAGACAGAGACTGAGAAAGACAGACAGAGACAGAGACAGAGACAGAGAGAGAGAATGGATGAGATGTCCCTAATAGAGCAAGAGTCAAGGAGTCAAGTAGCATGGCTGGGTTGTGTAGCACATCTGTGCTTGCGTTCTTCTGTGTTGTGTGGGTCCTTAGAGAAAACCTTCTATATTCAAGCTTCCAAGGGCTTGGTCACAAAGAGCAGGAAGACCCGAGTGATGATGACCTTATATCATACCCTTCTAAGCCCTTGCCTCTTTTCTTGGGTCAGAGGTCATAGGGCCGGGACAGCTTTAGCTTTCCAATGACAATCACTCTTAATTGTGAGATGTACGGAAACTTCCACGTGTGGGTGGAAGGAGGGTAGAGATTGGCCAAATCAGTGACTGGTTACCTGGACTTGTCGGAGGGGTAGCAGTGCAGGAGATGTGAAGGGGGATATTCGGGAAAGTTGTGAGGGCGGGGATTGATGAGGAGGCAGGTCGTGGCTGGGATCAAACTCTGGGCCCTCTGATAGAAGCTGGGTTCTAGATGGGAATGGGGAGAGCAGGAGCTCCTCCTCCTCCTCCCTCCCCAGAACTTCTGCGCCTCCTGCCAGGGCGCAGTTTTCATAAGGAGGGATTCACCGAGGGCACTGAACTAAGGTTTGGGTTCTGGCTCCTTCACTTACTGGATATAGGGCTGGCTGAGCCTCTGTTTCCACATCTGTTAGATGGGGAGGGTACTCACAGGCTGATGTGATGATCACATAGCTAAGTCTATCTTGTACTTTGTAACCATCAGGTGTTACATAAATGTGAGTTACCAGTCTTATTCTTAATTATTATTGTGACCATTTGCTCTGCTTGCCAGGAGCCCACATATCATCTTCTGGAACATCTCGACTCTGTCATCTCGTACTTGTTAACTTTGCCATTTAGAGATCCTTTACCTGATAACTGCCATGTGGTTTTCTGAGAAAAGCAAGCTCTCTGGGACTACTAAGCAAGAGCTTATGATTCTTTTAAAAATATTTATTAATGCTCCAATTTTTTCTAATATTGCCATCACTTTTCAATTATTGCCACTTGTCCAACCAAAGAGAACCATGTCATTTTTTCCTCTTAAAATGGGGAGACGGTTTGAAGCTAGGTGAGACAACATTGGGCTAAAAGTCAAGAAGAGCTGGCTTTATCTCCTGTGTCTGACATTTACCAGCTGTCCGGTCCTGGGCCAGGCCCCTAACCTTTCTCACCATAACATGAAGTGGTCCTTTCCACTACCCCCCAGGCGGCGGCGAGGAGCCTTGCTTTCTGTCTGGTATTCCTGAAATGCCACAGTTACGCAGCTCGGCCAGCCAGGAGAAGGCTTCCCTCCTCCCCTCAGTCCTGAGCGCTGCCGCTGCTGGAGGCCTCGGCAATAATTCACTCTCAGCAGTGTGGAACGAGGCTGGTAATCGGAGGTGAAGACCAGGAGTTGGGGGCAGAATTTCACCGGGATTGGAGGGAGAGATTCAGAGGGTTGGAAAAATGCATGGGGGAGGGGCGGGGGGACTGAGGAGGAGGATCCAGTTGATGGGGAGGGAGATAGGATGTGGTGGGAAGGGAGGATGCCTTGTTCTCTGTAGTCTGACGGAGTGGAAAGAGAATGGGCTTCTGACATGCATTAACTATCCATGGATAAATTTGTTCATTTCTTGGAGCCTCCGTTTCTTCATCTGTAAAACAGGAATGTGACACCCTCCTTAATAGCAGCATCTCCAGGTTGTGAGGAAAGTCCTTTGAACACATTAAAATAGTAAGAAAACACGACTAGGATGAGGCATTGTTCAGTCATGGCCAACACGTGGTGACCCCGTTTGGGGTTTTCTTGGCAAAGATTCTGAGGCCATTTCCATTTTCTTTTCCAGTTCATTTTATTGATGAGGAAACTGAGGCAAACAGGGTTAAGTGACAGAGTCTGGTAAGTGTCTGAGGCTGGGTTTGAACTGACCTGAGGCACTTTGTGCACTACGCCGCCACCTGGCTGCCTGACATGATTCAGGCTTCATGGAACCCACTCTGAGGTAGGGGAAAGTGGGCTGAACTAAGGGGATTAACAGTCTGCACCAGCTTCCTCCGACTCTCAGAGCCGGAGAGGCTTTCCTGAATTTTTCACTCAGACTCTACCTCTGAGAGAGAAGGAGAGAACCGGCATTTATTAAGCACCTACTATGTGCCAGGAATCTCAGTAAGCAGTTTTACAAGTATGATCTCATTGTGTCCTCACAAGTACCTTGGGGATAGGTGCTGCTATTGTCCCCATTTCACAGTCGAAGACACTGAGTTAGTAACAGCTAGTCAGCCTCTGTGACCGCATCCGAACTCAGGCCTCCATGAATCCAGATCCGGGGCTCTATCCACTGCATCACCCAGCTATGGTACCACGGAAGGAAACGTAGTCACAGCATCTGGGCTCCAATCCTATCTCCATCCTTTACGGCCTATCTCACCCCCATTCCCCCTCAGTTATCACATCCATAAAGTTGAAACGAGTCTCACCAGTCAGTGTAATACAGCATAGATCATGATAATTTGTGGTTTTCTAGGTCATCATCTGTATACTGGGCCACTGACCGTACATAATGAGGGCAGGACAGACTGGGACTGAGTCTGTGGTGGTGTTGGTATCCTAACAAGGAAGTTAACTACCAGGTAGTGAAGCATTGGCCATTAGGAGGAATCAGGAAAGACTTTGTGTGAAAGGGGAGTTTGAGATGAGTTTTGAAGGAAGTAAGGGATCTATGAGGTGGAGATCAGGAGGTAGTCAGGGGGACAGCCAGCGCAAAGGCACGGTGATGGGAAATGAAATATTATGGAAGAAGAGTGAAGACAACAATGGCATTTGGAGTGGGGAGGAATGTAGGATGAGGAGGAAAGGATCAGAATGGAAATATTTTAGATGTCAAACAGAATAGTACATTTTTATCTTAGAGGTGAAAGAGCCAAAGAGATTTATTGAGTAGAGGAATGATGCAGTCAGATTTGTACTTTATGAGGATCACTTTGGCAGCTGAGAACTAAGTGGAAAATGGACTGGATTGAGGAGCTACTTGAGGCAGGAAGATACAGTAAAAGTATTCTTTTTAACATTCCTCTCTAAAAATGTTGAGTTCTGAATGTTCTCCCTCCCTCTTCTCTCCCTTCCATCCATTGAAAAGGCAAGCAATAGGATATAAATTATACATGTGAAACCGTGTAAGGAATATTTCCATATTAGCCATGTTGCAAAAAAGCAAGAAAAATGAAGGAAATGAAAAAATTATACTTTACTCTGCATTCAGAGTTCATCAGTCCTCTCTCTGGAGACAGACAGCGTTTTTCATCGTGGGTCCTTTGGAATAGTCTTCATTGTCTTGATGGGAATAGCTAAGGCTTTCTTTTCAGTTGACCATCCTTATAATATTTCTTTTACTGTGTACAATGATGTCCTGGTTCTTCTCGCTTTACTTTGTTTCAGTTCATATGAATATCTTCCATACTTTTTTGAAAGCAACTTGATCATTATTTCTTGTAGCACAAGGATATTGTGTCACAATCACATACCATAACTTGTTCAATCATTCCCCAACTGATGGACTTACCCTCCATTTCTAATTTTTGAGTAGGGAGACTATCTAGGTGGACAATGTAATTCTCTGGACAAGAGGTGAAGAGGGAACTGAACCAAGCTGAGGGGTTGGGACCTGGGAGGAGCATGTGAGAAAGGAGCAGATTGTGATAATGTGAAGAAAGAAACAGCAAGATTTCCTAACATATTTGATAGAAGGGGGGAAGAACAGTGAGGAAGATACTGAAGCTGCAAACCTATGTGATTAGGAGGATGACCCGTGCCCTTGACAGAAATAAGGAAGTTCAAAAGAGGTTTGACATCCCAACTCTAAGGATCTGTGATTCCAGGGAACTTGCTACCCCCACCCCCCACCCCCGAAACCGGCTTCCTTTGTCTCCCCTCACAAGGAGGCCTGGCTAAACCTTTGGTGAGATACACATTAATAACTTACATTACTATAGTATTATCATGTATAGTAACAAACGCAATGAGGTAAGTAGTATAAGTGTTATTGTATCTGTTTTTGACAAATAAAGAAACTGAGGCTCAAAAAAAAGATGATTTGGCCAAAGTCACATAAGCAATAAATAAATATTAGAATTGAGTTTTGAATCCAGATTTCTTGCCTCTAGGTTCAAAGACATCAAGATGTTTGGATATTGATTTTGGTTTCCACATTTTTTTTGCTTAGAAAATTAAGATGACATCTTTAGAATATGGATTCTTACAAGGCCCCATCTCCCCATTTTGTTCTGTTTGTGGCACAACCCCATTCTTCTGTTTTCAGGAATCATTTCCCTCTAAGTTTTGGATCTCAAGTTCTCTCTATCTCTGTTTCTCTTTCTCTCATAAACATACACACACACACGTGTATTTGTATCTATTGATGACCTAGGGCATAAAGACAAGAGGGAGGGAAGAGAAAAAAAGAAATTTGTATGATAACTTTGTAGTATATTTAAAAGGAGTAGCAAGTTGTACATAGGAGATTTACAGTTTCATATACAATTATCTTTTTATTATACTGTTGTGGAAATGCTTTAATTTATTCCATAAATTAAAAATAGAATAAATTACTGAAAAAAAGATATTGGGCAGGTGAGGGTGGTGCAGTTTGAGCTCTGGAAGTAAGACTCAAATAGGAACAAAGGCAAGACTCAAGGTTAGGAGGCATTTAACCTTTCAGTGGAAAGAGCCTCTGGAACCAGAGGACCTGGATTCATGTCCAGTTCCTGGTGCTTACCACCTGTGTCATCTCTGGGCCTCAATTCTCTTATCTGTAAAATGGGCCAGATGGTCTCTGAGTGTCCTCCTAAGACTAGAGCTATGATCCTAGTTCCAGTTCTGCTATCTAGCTGTGCTAACTATAGAACAAGAGTAAGGAAGCTACAATTGCCCAAGGACCAACATAAGCAGGCAGTGGTCTGGATTTAGTCCTTGGGCTGTCCTTTGCTGACTCCTGATCTGGAAGATAGAAAAGGTGGATTAGTTGATCCTTAAAGACCCTTCTAGACATGGCATCTCCTGTGGTCTTATGACTCTCAGCTCTGTAGGTACAGTGTGACCTTGTAGAAAGAATACTGGACATAAAACCAGGAGACCCAGAGCTCCAGAGTTTTTGTGTGACCATAGTCATCATACTTTCAATCCTAGCATGGAAAAAGTTATATTATTATTTATTTTCACTAATGAACAAACTGGAATTTAACATTTCCTTCAATTATGAATATAGGTAACAAACATTGTTATAAGAAGGGTTCCTAGGTTTCACTGGATTGCCAAAGGAGTCCATGACATCAAAAATGTTAAGCACCCCCTACCTTGTGGGTAAAGCAGAAAAGAGGACCATTGATAAAGGGTCTAGGGTAGGGGTTCTTAATGTTTTTGTGCTATGGATGCTTTTGGCAGCTTGGTGAAATCTATGGCTCCCTTCCCTGAATGTTTATTTTTTATTTTAATAGGATTTTATTTTCCAAATACATGCAAAGTTATTTTTCAACATTCATTTTTGCAAAACCTTGTGTCCCAAATTCTCTCTCTCTTTCCCCCTTCTCTCTCTCCTAGACAATAAGCAATCTGATAGAAGTTAAAACATGTGATTCTTCTAAACATATTTTCATATAGAATGTTTTTAAAAGAATAAAATAAAATACATGAAATTGCAAAGAAAACCAATCCTATTGGGATACAGCTATCAGAATATATTTTAAAAAACACACAAGTTCATAGAATCCAGGTTAAAAACCCCCTGATCTAACCCGGCACCATCACTTTTTAGAGGAGGAAGTAGAGGCTGAGAAGATCATGACTTATTGTAATGATCATGCTAATGATAAATAGCAGCATTTCAGTTAAAATTCAGGTCTTCTGATTTTAAAATCAGCACAGTTTCCACTGGGTTTCCAGCAGTGCTTGTGGGTTTGTGTTTTCTATCCCCAAGGCCAGATCAGATCCACAGTAGGCTGTCCCTGCCCGGGTGCCCTTGGCAGGTTGCCTGCAGCATTCAAACTGAGATAAGACATTGCTGGGGGATTCTAAAATATCTCCTTTCTTGGAGGTTTGGCAGCCTGGAGGGAATTCCCAAATTTTGTCTTCTGGACTGGGCTGTACACTTTTGGTCTGACTTGAATGCAGCAAGTTGAATGTGGGTTAGACATAAATCAATGCTAACACACATGTACATAACAGTTTCAAAACATTTTCTTCACAGCAAATATGATTATAACCATTTTGTAGAAGAAACAGAGGTTTAGAAATGAAATGATTTGCCTAGAGTCACATAGCTAATGAAGACCAGAGAAGGTAGTAAAACCCACTTTTAAACACATTGAGGCTAGGAAGTTTTTCTGTATGTATATACATTTTCTGTATGTAGGACAAAACCTGTCCTTTGCAAAGGAACAAGTGCAAACCACTTGTTCTGTAATTCCGCTCTCTGAGGCCAAGAAAGAGAAGTCTAATCTCTCTTCCATTGTGACAGTTCTTCAAATTGTTAAGAACTTGGTAAATGTCTAGACCATCTAAGATGCTATTAGTCCTGTAGCATTTGCTAGAAGACCATACCCCAGGCCTCCGTTACAAAGTATTTATTAGTTAGTAAGCATTTATTAAGCATCCATTAACAACCATCAACCCTCTTTTTCCTCAAGTCTTTGTTTTTACAACAAGCATTTATTAGCTATGGTTAGTATTAGGGATACAACTATAGATGTAAAAAAAGTCCTGATGCAGAGGTTCAAAAGGAGGCCCCAAAGGTTGGGGTTGCAGACAGGTGTGGTAAAAGAAGGCTTGAAACTGTCTCCAAGTCAAGGGGCAAAGCTTATTATAATTGTAAGGTGAATTGAAGTGGGCTAAGTTCCAAAAGGATTTAGCAGAGAATCAGGAGCAAGAAGATAAATGTATAGAACAAAATTAGAGAGACCAGTGCTTCATGTTATTTATTTGCTGATTTTATGGCTTATAGGTAGGTCTGAGAGATAGTGGATATACTAGTGTCTCAGGAACTTTCTTGTCACTAACTAATAAATTGTCTATTGTCAGCAATGTTTGTATTACTCTACTATAGTATTCCCAAGTCCAGGAGACTTTAGAATCATTGATAGATTATTAGAACAATAGCACTCTAAGGTTGGGGGATCTCAGGATTATTGCTATATTTCCCCTAGAAGCTATACCCTATCACTGACCCTCAAAGAGTTTATATTCTAAAGGGATGAGAATAATAGTGGTGCTGTGGGTAGACTGCAGGGCTTGGACTCAAAAGGCTCATCTTCCTTTGTTCAAATCTGGCTTCAGACATTTACTGGCTGTGTGAACCTGGACAAGTCGTTTCACTCTGTTTGCCTCCGTTTCCTCCTCTGTAAAATGGGCTGAAGAAAGAAATGGCAAATTATTCCATTATCTTTGCCAAGAAAACCACAAATGGAGCCATAAGGAGCCAGAGATAGCTGAAATGAGACTGAACAGCAAAGGTCGTATTACTAATGGCAGGAAGACTAATAGAGCTTTCTGTTCACTCAAAATCCCCAGGAGGTTTTCACATTTCACTTCCTTGATTTGTGCTTGTGGAAGCACCTGGAGGCCAATGGTACCCTCTTTCTAGGGTGCCTAGAGAATCTAGGCTTCTTTTTTGTTCAACTCCTAAACCTTCACTGGGGATGAGACCCTTGGCACTCTGGGAACTAATCTGTGTCCTTGAAACCCAGAGCCTGTGTCCTGTCGTCCTCGCTGTTGAGTCTGCCACAGGGGGCCTCGCCTCCACCTTAATTACCAGTGTGCTACGTTAATTGGTGTCTTTTGCTAAATGATTAACATATTTCTGAAGCCATCAAGAGGGGTTATGACAGAGAAAGGCAGGCAGCTGTCTTGGGTAATTACTGTGTCTGCCCAGCCAGTCCTCTGCCAGGCCTGGAAGGAGGGGAACTTATAACTGTAATGAAGGGGAGCATAGCTATGGTGAAAAGGGTAGGGACACGGGGATTTGGGGGGCAGGAAATTAGAAGAATATTTGAGCAAAGATACTTGATTTCTTGACTTCTGGGCACATGGAAAAGAGACATAGACCTGCAGAGCCAAACAGGATATTAGGGACTGTCATTTGACAAGTGAGGAAGCTGAGATACAGAGGGAGAAAATCTAAGAGCATTCAGGGAATTAGTAACAAAACTGAGACTTGAACCCAGGTCTTCTGACTTCCAGTCCAGGACTCCTTCCAAAGCACTATTTGAAAGAACAGTGCCTAGCACATAGTAGGTGCTTGATGGTTGTTTATTAATTGATACCTCTGATTATATTCAATTGGGAGGCAGATTTTGAGTTTGGCCCTGGGGTTACAGAGACAAAATTTTAATCATCCCTTCCTTCAAGGAGTTTATATTCTATGGAATACTGGGAGACAACACGTATACATATAAGTACAAACAGATGTAGGACGATCAGACTTCAACAAAACTGAAGGTCAGAATGGATAAAGATCAAGTGAAATGTAAAAGGGAGGTCCTTTCAGATGTGTAATAGAAGTATTCCAAGAGCCCCTTAGCAGGGGTTCAAGGCTTGAGTAGCTCAGCTTCTAAGCAAAGGCCGGGGGCACAGATTGCCTTCATATGTTTGGTCCCTAGACACTGATCTGCATAAGATCCCATGAATCTGGGAATTTAACCTGTCGGTCACCATAAATAAAGTTAGATTTCCTTACTGAGGGAACCATACTCTGAATAGGGAGGAACTGACAAATTGAAGAGGCTGCTTCTTGCACAGAAGAACTGAGACCACCAGGGTGTCAGAGAGGAGGGACGCCTGCCAATCCTAGGTTGTGAGTCACTGCCCTTGGTGAAAGAGCTGAAAAGAGTGCAATATATTCAGCTCAGTCAGAGACTAAAAGTGGTAAAGAATACAGCTGTGCAGGGAAGATGCCCTGTGCCCCAAAGCAGCCAGCCCAGCTTAAGAGAGAAGCTCCCTGTACCCAACCTGAGGACTCTTCTAAGGGAGACAGGAGCATTTTTACCTTACCATTATTGTGCTGGAAATTCATGTTCTTTCTTTTCTCTAAGACTGTGTGTCTTTGTGGGAGAGGCTGGCTCAGATATCTAGAGGGAAATGCTTGATTACTTTCTTTCTATTCCATTTTATTAATGTCTAATATAAGCACTTAATTGAATCTACTAACTGATTGTTAATGGGAAGTACATAGGGGGAGCTTATGAGCTACAGTACTAGGAGTAGTGACTTAGAGGATTATTCTTTGAACTTGAACTTGAGATAACAGCCTCCTCTGTGGGGCTCCAGCCTCACTTTGTGAATTCAAGTTCAGTTTGGATGTTCCTGGAAGAGTTGCTATATAAAATATGTTAAATACTAATAATAATATTATTAATAATAAATGGATTAAATATATTAAATATATCAATATAATTAAATTATAACAATATGATATCAATATAATTAACACATAGCACATTAATTATTAAATGTAACAATATAATATTAAGTTAAATAACAATATAATATAAATATAATAATAGCAATGATAGTAAATCTTTGGGGATTATATATATTATATGTAAATATAATATCTAACATGTAACATAGTAAATATAACAAATATAATAAAAAGTAACAATAACAAAATTCATACAATACTTTAAGGTTTGCAAAGTGCTTTGCATATATTTTCTTGTTTGATACTCACAATCCCATAAGATAGGTACTCTTGTTATCCCCATTTTACAAATGTAGAAAATGAATGAATGAATAAGCATTTATTGAGTGTTATCCTGTGCCAAGCATTGTGCTGACAGCTGGGGATACACACATAACAAAGCAAAACCAGCAAATTTTAGATTTAGATTCTAGCGAAGGGGTATAATACGCAAAATGGTGGCCGGTATGTATATTTTGGTCCAGAAAATTATAGGAATGGTAAATTTGAGCCATAAGAGAGTAGATTGACACATGTTTACCAGGAGCAATGTCAGAATTGATAAATCATAGTTTCCAACTGGAAAAGGGAGTAAAGAGGAGTTGAGAACACACTCTTAGAGACAAGGTGACTAGAGGAAAGGTGACCACAGATTTAGGGAATACAATTAAACATAGATGGGCCTTGAAGAAAATAGTGGGCCAGATAAGGCACACACCTATTAGGACAATGTGGTGCCAAATTGGAATTGGAGTTTGAGAAATATCAAATGTCTTTTCCAGGTTCCTACATCTAGTAAGTGTCTAAGGCAGGATTAGAATTGGACCTTCTTGATGCTAATCACTATACCATCCTGCCTTCTCTCACTAAATATAAAGTAACTTCCCTTGCAGTTCAAGTGGAGAAAAATGAAAGACCTTGTTTTATTTTTATTTTTTATATATTTTTAAAAAGTTTTATTTTTTTTGACAGTATATATGCATGAGTAATTTTTTTACAACATTATCCCTTGTATTCATTTTTCCAGATTTTCCCCTCCCTCTCTCTACTCCCTCCCCTAGATGACAGGCAATCCCATACATTTTACATGTGTTACAGTATAACCTAGATACAATATATGTGTGTAAATCCAATTTTCTTGTTGCACGTTAAGAATTGGATTCTGAAGGTATAAGTAACCTGGGTAGATAGACAGTAGTGCTAACAGTTTACATTCACTTCCCAGGGTTCCTTCTCTGGGTGTAGTTGTTTCTGTCCATCATTGATCAGCTGGAAGTGAGTTGGATCTTGAAAGACCTTGTTTTAGAAGATGGTGTTTGAGCTGGACATTGAAGGAAACTAGGCATTCTCTGAAGTAGGGATAAGGAAAGAGTGAAATCCAGGCAGTAGGATAAAAAGTATAATGTTATGTGTAAAGGGCACAGAGTTAGGAATGCAGAATAAAGTTTGTAAAGGACTTGAAATGTTAAAAGAGTGAGTTTTAATTGAGAACAATCTTTTCTGAATGGAAGAAGGTAGAATACAGGGCTTTCCTTCTCTTTACATTGTCCTGTGGTGACAGGACTGCATTAGAATCAGTGCCCTGGGCTATTTTCCCAAAATTCAAAGCGCTTGGGAGACAGCATGTAGGGAATCCGTTCTGTTCCTTGCTTCTTTACCTAGTACTTGGAAGTGGAGGAGGATCCTCAGTTGGGAGCCTGGGAATCTGGGGAGTCTTATCTCAACTCCATTGTTAAAACCTTCCAGATGAGAAACAATTGAGAAAGCCATTTCTGCCTCGCTGAGGCTCAGTTTTCCTTTATTTTATTTTATTTTTTTAAAGAGAGAATTAGACTAGAATCTATCCTAACCCTCTAAGAACGAGATCGGTGGGGGGTAGGGAAGTGAGTGTGGGGATTCCTGGGGTCTCAGCTGGGATCCCCTGGATGACTGTGTTCCAGATCGAGAGCGCATTGGGCAGGACTCATCCTATGAGCAGGAAGGGAAGGTGCAGTTTGTGATCGATGCTGTCTACGCCATGGGCCACGCTCTGCATGCTATGCACCGAGACCTGTGCCCTGGAAGGGTGGGGCTGTGCCCCCGCATGGACCCCGTGGATGGTGTGGAGCTGCTTAAATACATTCGCAACGTTAATTTCTCAGGTGAGGCTGACCCATCTGGGCTGAGGTGGGGGCTGGATGGGAGCAGGGGAGTGGGGCCTTTAGGATGGGGATGGGGACACCTGGCAGAAGGTGAGACCTCAGGTGAAAAGGACAAGCCCTGTTACCAGCTTAGGCAGCTAGCTAAAGGAGCTCCTGGAGATCCTTAGAACGTACCGAGTGAGTCTGAGGAAATGAGCTCTGTACATCCATCCAGCTCCAGCCTCCCTCCTTTCTTCCTTGAGCTCCTCTCCCCCACCCCCTTCACACACAACTGAATGTCAGGAGGTGTCAAAGCCAATCACTACAGGTGCCCATCAAATGCAATAAACTGTGAGACAAGATTGGAGCAGCCTGAAGATAGCCATCCAACTTTTCCTGGGCTTGTGGGGATGGGGTGGGAAAAGGATTCCATTAAACCTTAATGAGGAACTCTTTCCAAATGTTCCCGTGTTTTCCTCGGATAGGAGGTTCCCAAACTCCCTAGAGTTTAGAGAGGCTTCTGGACTGGGCCTTTCCAGTGGGTGGGTGGAGTGCTCTCTGGTCTGTTCCTTGAGAAGTGCTGTGGGGCAGCAACACATGAAGTCTAAAAACCTGGGTCCAAATCTCAGCCTTGCCACTCACTACCTATTTATCCTTGAGCAAAGCATTTCTCCAAGCCTTGCTTTCTTCATCTGTGACATGAGAGTTTTCAGGTATCGATCAAGCCGTAGGAATTCAAGAAACATGAACCAGTACTCCCCAACCCAGTCTCAGCCCAGAATCTAAGCATGGGCCCACCCAATACTGCTTCCCCCGTACCACTGGCTCAGACTCCAACAATGCCCTTCCATTTCCCCAGGCATTGCTGGGACCCCAGTCACTTTCAATGAGAACGGAGATGCCCCTGGCCGCTATGACATCTATCAGTATCAGATCCGGAATGCCACCCCTGAATATAGAGTCATCGGCTCCTGGACAGATCACCTGCACCTCAAAGTAAGAGATATGGGATGGGCCTGGTAGGGTGGCAAGGAGGGACTCTATGCTCTATGAAGGAACAGCAGGGTGGCTCCTGGCTCCTTAGCCGGGTGTGTCCTCATCTATACAAAGGACTGCCCCAGGAGGAAAATGAATGCCTACATAGCTGAATCCCAGCCCCTTTTCATGAAGCTTTTTAAAAACATTCCCTAAGAAACACTTCTAGATCTCTTGGGGAAACCCTCCCTGGGTTTCCATTCCAGTTCAGCCATCAGCTTGTATAACTATAGGCAAGTCACTTCCCATTTCTAGGGTGGAATCAATCAGTCAGTTAGGTCTGACTCTTCATGATCCCACTTAGGGTTTTCTTGGCAAAGACACTGGAGAATTTGCCATTTCCTTTTCCAGCTCATTTTCCAGTAGAGGAAACTGAGGCAAACAGGATACAGTGACCATCTAGGGTCATGCAACTAGTTAGTGTCTGAGGCTAGATTTCAGGATGAGGAGTCATCCTCTCTCCAGACCTGGCCTCCTATCCACTGTGCCACCTAGTTAAAGTCTCTTCTAGTTTTAAGATATGCTAAAAAAAAATACCTTCCCTGTCTTAGCCGTTGCTAATCCCTTCCTATGCTCTGTGGTATGAAAATCCTCTCTGCCCCTTCCTTTTCCTCCTCATCTTCCTTACTCTTCTTCCTGATCTGGAGAGATCTCTTCACTTAATCCAGTCAAAACACGGTGTGGATTGAAAAACAAACAGAGCAACTCAAAGTTTCACCAGAAACGGGAGAGACTAAGTTAACTGATAACGATAATAATAATTACTGACATTTATATAGGTTGTCTCCAAAAGTCTCAGTGCAGATTTAAACTTAAATCTGCTGTAAGACTTTTAGGAACATTCAATATAGTGCTTTCAGACTTACAAAGTCTTTTTACACACATGATCTCATTTAATCCTCACACAGGCCTAGAAGATATATGCATTGATGAGCTATTTACATTTATTAATTTCTTTAGCTTGAGAAGGGGGGTGTCAGTCTCCTTAAACCGATTTCCTTCTTTTCTTCCCTTTCCTGTTCTAGTTGAGAATGGGATGAGTGGGAACCTGTCACTTATTTCTAACCCCTCTTTGTCCTTGGGTATGTTCAAGTGTTGTTCATTAAAGATGAAAGGATTAGAGGTGGAGAAATTAGCTTAGGTCTTGTGCACAACACTCCTTATGTCCCATCAAGCTTCAACAGGCTCAGGGATGTTTCTTTTTTTGACCTAGCTCTGTCGCTGTCAACCCAGACCTGAGCATACACTTTGCTTTTTTCTCACCCACAGGGTGAAATTGTAAAGTTAGCAAACATTTTCCCCCTTAAAAGTCCCACTTTTATAATTCTGCCTGATCTTCCTTGCCTTTGCAGCCTATAGTCTCTACTCAGGAGAAAAAACAAATAGACTAATTTTATTAAACATGAGATACAAGTAATGTAATGAGCTTGGAAAGATAAGCTTGGAGTCCCAAATAGGCAACTTGTATTATATCCTAGAACCAATAGGGAGTCACTGTCTTGAGCAGAAGAATGATGCTGTCAGACTTACATCACAGAAATATAAATTTGGGCAGCAGGGTGGAGAATAGATTGAAGAGAGAAGAAGCCACGTGAAGGGAGACCAGTTAGGAGAATGTTCATAATTTAGCCAAGAGATGATAAGATGATAGGAGATAATGACTCAAATTAATTGTTGAGTTGTGAGTAGAGAGAAGGGGGAATAGTTGGGAGAATTGCTGGAGGGATAATTGACAGGACTTGTGGACTGGTTGGATAGAAGCAGTGAGTGATAATGAAGAGGGCACAGATACATTTGCATGCCTGGAAGGATGATAGTGCTCTTGACAAAAATTAAGAAGGGTGGGTTTTAGAGGGGAGAAAATTAGTTTTGTTTTGCACATATTGAATTGGAGGTCACTATGAGACATATTGAATTGGAAGTCACTATGGGACATCTAGCTTGGATTGGACCTACAATCAGAAAGAAGTGAATTTAAATCTGGTCTCATGCACTAGCTGGATGATCCTAGGGAAGTCACTTACTCTATGTCTGCCTCAGTTTCCTCAACCATAAATGGAGATAATAATAGTATCTATGTCTCAAGGTTGCTGGGAGGCTAAAATAATATTTGTAAAGTCCTTTGTAAGCCCTGAAGCACTATATAAATGCTAGTTATTTATTATTATTATCTAGATGGAAATGTAATGTACAGAGGAAAACAAACTAGCATTAGAGTCAGTATTTGATTGTGACATTGTACGAGTCTCCTTCTAAATCTATGATACTGGGGTCTCCTTACTCTCCAATAAAGCCTTATTTCTTCAGGAAAGAATCTGATAACCTGATTCCCATTGAGGTTTGAAGGATGGATTGCTTAATGTGTGGCCTCTTCCATTCCAGGAAGATTTGTATTTTAGAAGGAGTATAAAACCAAATAAATGAAGTTCTTATGGTCAGTTGAAGTTTAGTTTAGAATTTCAGGTATCAAGGTGTGGCAAGGATGGCAAAGAACAGGAGACTTTGGAATCAGAGTGGGTCCTTCTTTTACCAGGGCTATGATCGGGTAGTGGATCATGGATGGGGTCATCTAACAGGCTGATGACAATAAAAAAAAGGATGGAATAATTGGTTACAGAATCAGGATTCAGAGTTGAGATTCGTGGGTTCTATTCCCCACTTTTCTTAAGACTCACTACAAAGCCCAGATGGATGATTTCAACTTTGGATTTCCTTTTTTTTTTTTTTTTTTCCCTGAGAAATGGGGACTAGGAAGCAAAATTCAAGATGGGATCTGCCAGGTGCTTAGAACTCTTCCCTCCCTCCTAAGTTTCTATAGACCTGGTTCTTATCTCAAAATATCATCTCCTCTCAAAAGAAAGGAAGCCTGGAGGGAGCGGGTAGGAGTTGGGAGAGGGCACTATATTGGTAAGCTAGGAAGAGTCAGGCTGTGACATCATTAGTACCCTGGGAAATCCTCTCCCCACACTTTAACTCATCGATTGTCTTCTTTCTCCCTCAATTCTGTGTTCTTAGCTTTTCCAGGGACTCCCCTATATTTTCTCTTCCTGGAAGAGGCAAAATAGTTCAATACTCAGCAAGGAGCTAGGGGACCCGGGTTTTAGTTCCAACTTTCCCAGTACGACCTTTGGCAAATTATTTCATATTCCTGGGCTTTAGCTGCTTCCTCTGTAAGACAAGGAGAATAATATAAAAGAGGGACAATAATGGCTGCCTTGCCTGAAGACTGGAAGTGGAACTGACTAGATGCTCCATTGGGCACCCATGATTCCAGGACCTCTGGCACTATAATTGTTACTATTATGTTCCCCATCCTTTAAAAAACGTGGATTTGCAAGATGACTTCTAAGGAAGCTATTTCCTAGGCACCTTGGCTGAAATTCAGATAGATCTTACCACGTGGTGATTGGGGGGTCTCATGGCATGATTCCATGACATTTCCAGGTGGGCCTAACTGAGAACGAGTGCAGATTAAGATCTAATTAATTATGTTTTTTCCCCAAAAATTCATTTAAAAAGTGAAAATGCCAACACAGAACAGCGGATAACTTCCGATGACTATTTGTGAGAAATATGTGGCCTAATTATTGGATCTTATAGGTTAAAGCCTCTAAATAAGTTAATAATATTAATAGCTACTATTTATGTAGTGCCTATAATGTACCAGATACTGTGTTAGGAGCATTACCGTTATTATCTCATTTGATCTTCATCACAGCTTCTGGGGGTAAGTACTATTCCCACTTTGCAGATGAAGAAACTGAAGCAAACAAAAGGCCCGGTACTCAGTCTTCTTGAGTCTAAGCCTGGTGCTCTCCCTACTGTGCTAACTCTGGAAAGGGAGCCGGAGTCATGCCGTTTCTAAGCGTAAGGATGAATGCAAAGAAAACTTCAGATTCATAGGTCTGGGCGTCCCACTGGCTTAGAAAAACATTTACTTAGATGTTTGGAGAGCACTTCGGAGTCCATTGATGGTAGGAACTCCTGCTCACGCCGGTATAAATCGGTGTCTTAGTCTTAGGGAGAAGCCTGAGTCACCGGGGAGCTAAGTGACTCGTTCAGGGTCACACACGGGATCTGAGCGCTGCTCTCCTTCGCTGGTTCTCCGTCCACGTGCCCGCTGCCGCAGTTTTCAGTAAGGGTTGTAGGAATGCAGACACCTGAGCACAAATCAGCGCTCCGTGAGCTTTCCTTGCTCTGCTTAAATGGAGTGGCGCATAGGGCGGTGGGCGGAGGCCTGATGGGGGCCACTTACTAATGCTGGATGCTCCGAGCCCCTTCCTTTCCCCGCGTTTTGGTTGTTCCCTCTGTAAGTGACCAGCTGGACGAGAGGGCCTCAGACTCCTCCCGGTTCTAACGTTCTGTGCTTCTCTGCCCCGTTGTTAGATGGAGCGCATTCACTGGCCGGGCGGGGGGCAGCAGCTCCCCAGCTCCATCTGCAGCCTGCCCTGCCAGCCGGGGGAGCGGAAGAAGACGGTGAAGGGCATCCCGTGCTGCTGGCATTGCGAGCCGTGCACAGGCTACCAGTATCAGCAGGACCGCTACACCTGCAAGACCTGCCCGTACAACATGCGCCCCACCGAGAACCGCACGGGCTGCCAGCCCATCCCCATCATCAAGCTGGAGTGGGGCTCGCCCTGGGCGGTGCTCCCGCTCTTCCTGGCCGTGGTGGGCATCGTGGCCACGCTCTTCGTGGTGGTCACTTTTGTGCGCTACAACGACACGCCCATCGTCAAGGCCTCGGGCCGCGAGCTGAGCTACGTGTTGCTGGCCGGCATCTTCCTCTGCTACGCCACCACCTTCCTCATGATCGCCGAGCCGGACCTGGGGACCTGCTCGCTGCGCAGGGTCTTCCTGGGGCTGGGGATGAGCATCAGCTACGCGGCTCTGCTCACCAAGACCAACCGCATCTACCGCATCTTTGAGCAGGGCAAGCGGTCGGTGAGCGCGCCCCGCTTCATCAGCCCCGCCTCGCAGCTGGCCATCACCTTCAGCCTCATTTCCCTGCAGCTGCTGGGCATCTGTGTGTGGTTTGTGGTGGACCCCTCACACTCCGTGGTGGACTTCCAGGACCAGCGGACGCTGGACCCCCGGTTCGCGCGGGGAGTCCTCAAGTGCGACATCTCGGACCTGTCACTCATCTGCCTGCTGGGCTACAGCATGCTGCTCATGGTCACCTGCACGGTCTACGCCATCAAGACCCGCGGCGTGCCCGAGACCTTCAACGAGGCCAAGCCCATCGGCTTCACCATGTACACCACCTGCATCGTGTGGCTCGCCTTCATCCCCATCTTCTTTGGGACCTCGCAGTCAGCTGACAAGGTGAGCGGGGGGTGGGGTCCGGGGGAGGAGCTGGGGGCCGTGAGGTGGGCGGGAGAGAGAGGGGGTCCGGGAGAGAGGACAGAGACTGGTTCGTGCTTCAGGAGCTCTCTTTTAGCTTCTGCGCCTGCCTCTCCTAGCATTTAACTTTCCCCTTCACTTCGAGCTTTTCCTTATTCTTTATTTTCTGTCTTTTTAACTTTCATTTCTTGTCTGGCTGCATCCGTGCATCTTTTTGCCTCTTTTAGCCTTGATTTCTACTTCCTAATTTCTTATCTTTCTCTCCTAGTTTCCTTTCCCCTTCTTTTTAATCTCTTCATTTACCCTACTTTCTCTCCTTTTCTCCTTCCTGCTCCCTTCATTTCTTCCTTTTTGCCTTTTCCTTTCTCCCTTCTTCTTTTTTCTCTTTGTATCTTTCTTTGTCCTTTATTTCCCTCCCTTTGTCCATGTCTTTTTTTTATCCTCAGTTATCTACTTCCTTCTTCCCTTCCCTTCTCTTTCCCTTTCCCTTTCTTTTTTCCCTTCCCTTCCCTTCCCTGTTTCTTCTTTTCACTTTCCCTGTTTCTTCTTTTCACCCTCTCTTTCCATCCATCTCTTTTTCTTTAACAGAAAGAGGACCAGAATTGATTCTCAATGATACTTCTATTGAAATATGGTTTCCTCAGAGGAATCCATGGAACAGGGACCAGAGATAAATCCTAGCGCATCTTTCCTGCACACTTCCCTCTCCCCTTGCTTTATGTCCCGTTAGGAGTATCACAGATTTTTGTGGGACTTAACAACTGTCTAAGATGCTTAGAGCCCACTGACCTGGACTGAGGTACCAAGTCACCAGGTGCCCCTTCACTCCAAGGTCATCATTCCTCAGGACAGTGGCACTGGGAACTGAAATGAATACAGACATATGGAGGGAGGCCCAAGGTGCTTCTGTAGCCCTGTTTTAGCAAAAGCAGAAAATTAGGGAAATAACTATGCAACGAGACAGCCTGCGACACAAGCCTAGAGCCTCACTGATCTACTCTATCCTCTGGGCCTTATTTTTAATGAGCTTTGTCTGGGTGCTTTCACCATCTATAGAGCTCTGGGTTCAAAGGCTCTGACTTTGCTACTTACCTTGGATTTGGGACAACTCACTGGGTCTCAGGTTGCCTCACTAGAAAATGAAAGGGATTGGATTAGATGATTTCTCATGCTCTAAATTCTATGAATAAATACTTCTAAGACTTTGCTCTCATTATTCCTGTTTGCCAGCCAAGAGAGACTCATGTCCTCACCTTGCCCAAACAATCCCTTCCATTCTTCCTGTCTCTTCTGAGTGTCAAAGTAAAACAGTGAATATTTTACTATGTCATGACTCTGGGACATCCAAAAGAAGTATGAGGCAGTATCCCATTCTCAAGGAACTAATTGTCTATTGAGGGAAATAAGACTGATTTATTTTTATAAAAGCAGTCCTTTAAATATGATGGTACTGGAGAACAATTTAATAAAGTCTGTTACGTGGTCCTGAGTAAGGACTGTAGAGGTTTAAGAAAGGTCAAGATCTCCAAGGAGGAAACCTGGACGTGAGTAAGCTGGATAAAGGATGGGTGGAATTCGGACAGGTGAAGGTGAGGGGAAACAATGGTATGAGTGAATACAAGAAGGCTGGACAGAGTGTAAAGTCCTCTGAGCGGAAGAGAAGAAGCAGCATTGAAAAGAGACTTGGACTCAGATTGGGAAATGCTAGAATCTAGAATGTTGTTTCTGGTGGCATCACCTCTATGACCTGAGCAAATCATTTCCCCTTCCACCCAGATGGATTAGAGTGTTAGAACTATAGATTGCAGTAATTGGCCCAAGGTCAGAGATGATATTTGACTCTAGGTTTTCTAACTCCAGGTTTAAGGCTTTTTATTAAAAAAAAAACAACTTTTGTTTTTTCCTTTGTTTCCAAATATCCTTTCATCCTGTCCTACCTTCTACCAAATCATCCTTGTACAAAGAATACAAAGGGAAGTCATTTAGCAAAGCTAACCAACACTTGCCAGCGCTACTTGGGAAATGGGGAAGGGGAAGAGAACTGAAGGGCATGGAGGCAGGGTGCTGATTAGGCATTCTAGGAATGCCTCCTCTTGGGACATAGAGTTAATGCTCCTCCCCTTTGTTTCCTATGTCCAATAAGACAAATGGGGAAGTAAGTGTGATTGCTGGGAGTTTTGGACCTTTTTTGGGGGGCTTATAAGCTAAATCTGGACAAGGTGCCAGAGGATGGGCAGATCAAGAATTCCTGTGACATACTGAGCTTAGGAAGGGGCCAGAATCTCAGTGGTAGGAAGCAGGTAAAACAATAAGGTTTGTCCTGCACATTTTCATAACTTGAGCAGGGCCAGGGATGTCACTCGGCTGGGTTATCCTTAGGTAGAGAGTGGTGCCAGAGATTTGATCCTCTACAGGAGACATATATGGACCAAACATGGCTTCCTTTTCCCCAGACACTTTGAATCTTTTCATGGCCAGTGCTTAATGCTGAATCAACTCCACCAAAGTAGAAGTGGTTGCTATTCAGAGTGGGTCCCTTTGGTTGATGATAAAAACATGCAAAGCTTGGATCCTAATATTTTACTCAAACTAAGACTTGAAAGAAAAATCTCCATAGTGAAGAGACTGAGCCATTATAACTGCTATATAGAGCACTTCAGAGAAGACAGACCAAGGGTCACTGTATCCAGCCTAGTACAGTGTTTTGCACCCATAATTCTCAACCTCTTCAAAGAAGGCAAGGAGTTCTTGGGTGCTTGGAATTATAGGTCAGGTAGGTGGTAGAGTGGATAGAGCCTGGAGTCAAGAAGATTTGAGTTCAAATCTGGCCTCAGATAACTTACTAATTGTATGACTCTGGGCAAGTCATTAACCCTGCATGTCTCATTTGAAAAATGAGCTGGAGAAGGAAATGGCAAACCACAGTAGTATCTTTTGTCAAGAAAACCCTACGTGGGATTATAAAGAGTTGGCCATGGCTGATACTTCTGAACAACAAACAACTTGGGCATTATAGTTACATGTCATTCATTTTCTTCTTCTTTGTTGTTACTCTTTCCATTCATATCGTTGTAGCTACATGTATCATAGTTCTCCTTGTTTTACTCTGCATCAGTTGATATAAATCTTCCCTGCTTCTTAAAATTGTTTACATTCACAATTTCTTATTGTACAAAAATTTTCTATTACATTCACATACCAGAATTTGTTTAGCTATCTCCCGATCAATGGTCATTGACTTAAAATTTTTTTATTATATCTTTTTATTTACAAACCATATGCATGGGTAATTTTTTTCCAGCATTGACCCTTGCAAAACCTTCTGTTCCAAATTTTCCCCTCCTTCACCCCACCTTCTCCTCTAGATGGCAAGTAGTCCAATACATGTTAAATATGTTAAATTGTAAGTTAAATCCAATATATGTATCTATATATATATCTATACAGTTATCTTGCTGTACAAGAAAAATCGAATCTAGAAAGAAAAAACCTGGGAAGGAAAACAAAAATGCAAGCAAATAATAACAAAATAGCAAAGCAAAGCAAAAAATAACAAAAAAGAATGAAAATGCTGTATTGTGGTCTATACCCATTTCCCATACTCCTCTCTCTGCCCAGATTTATTTTCCTCTAATACAAACTCTAAGAGACAGTATTTACCTTTCCTTAAGAATTTCCCACTTTCAGCCCAGAAAACAATTTCTCTTTATTGGTGAAAATCACATCTAGAACAAAATTTCCATCTTGGAGACCATATAGAGACCCATTTTATGGAAAAGGTTACTGAAGTCCAGCCTCATAGAAGTCATAGATAGTAGGTGACACAACCAATTCCAAATCTGGTTTTCAAAGTCCCCCTTCCTGTGACCCCTCCTCTGTCACGCAAAATCCTCCTCTGTGACTTTCCTGCTTTTCTTTTTCATTCCATAATGCAGTCAGGGACCTCTCCTAGCAAAGACTCCCAGGCTCACTTTCCAGGAGTTCTTAATTTGGCAATGATGAGGAATAGAAAGGGAAGAGATTTACTAGGAAGTGGCTGCAAAGAGATCATTCTCAGCTAAAATTCCTTTTCCCTCCTCACCTGTTTGCCTGCTGAGGGTGATAAAGATGGAGTGGGATTCTGACAGAAGTATGTTATACAGTAAATTTTATTCTACCTCAGGTTTCCCATCCTGGGATAATTTAGGGCTGCCAAGCTCTGTGGCTGATAGTTTGCCTCAGCCCAGTTGGGCTTTCTCACCAAAGGCTCCAGGGGTTCCCTCGGGTCATTGTGCAAACAGATGAAAATTCAAAAGATAGGACTTATTTCCCTAGGAGTTCTCCAGAAGACTTTCCTCTCCCAAAGATTCCTCCCACCCCCACTTCTAGCTCTGGGAGCCATCTTTCTCCAGCCGTAGGCTCAGTCACTGTGGAGGTTGAAGCATACCGTTCTTCTCTTCAAGCTCTTCCTCCTCCTCCATGAAGCTCCCAACCCCTGAGGTGTTCTCTCTTCTCTGCTCTCTTATAGCACTTATGGTCTGTGACTATTACCATACAATCGCTTGGTATTTTATATAAAAATTATATAGGATTCTGTGTGCATATTTATCGACTTTGTGATCACGAGCAGATAACATATCTTTAGTTTTCTTATCTGTAAAATAAGGGTAGTAATGACCTTTGAGAGGCAGTGTGCAGGAGTTGGAGTCAGGAAGATAAGGATTCCTCTTATAGTTACTTGTTACATGACTCTATTTAACATCTCTGTGCCTCAATTTCCTCAACTGTAAAAGGAGGAGGTTGAACTCAATGGGCTTCAAAGTCCCTTCCAGATCTAAATTGATGCTCTTACGAACATTTGTACTACCTGTTCCACAGGGTAAGTATGAGAAAAGGTCTTGAGAAATGTGTGTTGTCATGGTATATATTTTATGTCTTCAAATAGGTTGTAAATTCTTCTATCAAAGAGGGAATGACAGAGACTGGGTCTGTGTCTGTGTCCCCCACAGTGCCTGGGGACGGGACTAAACAAAGAGCAGGTGCTTAATAAATACCTGTCAGCAGAATGGAGGAAAAATAGGTGGGTGGGGGAAGGGTGCAAACAGTCCCATAGACCAGAGTGAGGTGTTGGGAAAGAACTTTGCAGGGGAAATACTAGCCTTTTGGGTGGGTTAGGGAGGAAGACTGTAGGCAGCCCCCCTCCTTCCATGGGAAGTGAGGAGAGGCAGGGAAGGCTTTTTAATCAGACTCATCTGACCTAAAATGAGTTAGGGAGAATCCGCCTGGAAACAGCAGGGATAGAATGAATGTCTTAGATGAGGATATACAGCTTCCTTAGGAAGTAATATGGGAAATTGCTGAACCTTCAATCTTTCCTTTCTCTTTTCTCTTCTCTTCCTCCTCTTCTTCATCTTCTCCCTTTCCTCCTTGGGGCCATCTAGCTTAGCCTGCTCTTTTTGCAGATAAGGAAACTGAGGCCCAGAGAGAGGAAGTGACTTGCCCAAAATCACACAGTGTGAAGGGCAGGATTTGAAATCAAGTCTTCTGACTCCAGAGTCAATATTCTTTCCACAGTATGAGGGAGCATCAAATGAGATTTTTATATGTTACATACACACACACTCACCCCTACACATATGCATACAAACATACAACATATATAATATATACATACACACATGTATATATATTTAAAGTGCTTTTCAAGTTTTTTATTAGT
Source organism: Sminthopsis crassicaudata (assembly GCF_048593235.1). Taxonomy (NCBI): domain Eukaryota; kingdom Metazoa; phylum Chordata; class Mammalia; order Dasyuromorphia; family Dasyuridae; genus Sminthopsis; species Sminthopsis crassicaudata. The sequence goes on from NC_133620.1 coordinate 289,168,133, forward strand.
TATTATTATAATAAAGCACCTACTATGTGCCAGGTACTGTGCTAAGTTCTGAGTAGTCTCTGCCTTCAAAGAGCTGACACGCTACTAGTAGGAAACAACTTGTATACTGATAAATAAATGCAAAATATATAATAATAATAATTATGAGATAACATTTATCTAGTACTATTACTAGTAATTAACATTTATATAGGGGGTACTAGGTGCCAGGCACTGTGCTAAGTGCTTCACCTATATTATCTTGCTTAATGCTCAGAACAATGGGAGGTACTGCTATTATAATTTCCATTTTACTACTATCCTCTCCCACTACAACTAGTATTATTACTACTTCTGCTACTGTTACTACCTCTACTACTTGTTAATATTAAACCTGTAAACTGTAAATATAAAATTAAAAATAAAAGTTCTTACGTGCCAGGATTTGTGCTAAGCTCTTCACAAATATTAGGTGCTGTAATGCTTCATATTTTATAGATGAGGAAACTGAGGCAAACAGGTGACTTGTCCGGCACCACACATCTAGTAAGTGTCCGAGGCTTCACTTGAACTCAGGTCTTCCCGACTCCAGGCGTGGCATTCTATCCACAGAATCACCTTTTTAGGGGATGAAAAACAACCTTACAATCAGGAGGGTCAGAAAAGGCCACATATAGGTGGTGATACTTGAGATAAACCATGGAAAAAGCCTTAGGGATTTCAAGAAGCAGAGATGAGAAGAGCTTTCCAGGCAAAGGAGGGCAGCCAGTCCACAGATCTAGAGATGGGAGATGGAATCCTGGACTAGGAACATGTGGCCATTTTGGCTGGAACACAGTTTGTGAGCCCATGTGATCCTTGGGTAGTCCACGTGGTAGACTAATTGATGGATTGGCAACTTCTGCAGAGTGAGGATCCCTTTCAGCTGTGCAGATCAAAATTCAGTCATTCAGATAGTGAACAAACATTTATTTAGCACTTATTGTGTACTAGGAAGTATGCTAAGAAAGACAAAAAAAATCCATTCTTGCCCTTATCTTTTCATAAATAGTGTGCATATAGCAGAAGATTGGTAAATGTTTAGAATAAATTCTCTGAGTTGCCAAGAGTAGGATAACCATTCTTCAAGATGGATCTTTGAATTTCCAGTAGAGAGACAGGGATAGAAAGAGAGAGAGATGGGGAGAGAAACATACAGAGACAGAGATGGGGGAAAGAGTAAGAGAGATCCAGAGATGGGGGAAAGGATGAGAGAGGGAGGGGGGGAAGGGAAAAGGAGAAAAAAAGGGAGGGGGAGGGGAGAGAGGGAGAGAGAGAGACAGACACAGAGAGAACCAGAAGCCCTTTCACTCCAGCACCAGGTGTATTATATCAGAACTAAGAAGCTGGTGCTTCTCTGGGGATGAGTGGGATGGATTTCCCAGTATTAGCCTGGATTTCCAGGGCTTAATTCCCCAATCTTTCAGAATTACACTGAGCCAAGAATTTCTCAGTTTTGTGAGGTTAGGGTTCAGCCATGGGGTTAACTCTAAAGCTAGAGTTTATTTTCCCTAGGATTTACAGGTGCTGAGACTTTACACAACCACCAGAGCCACCCCAAGGACTGGTCAGTGGTGAGGGGACTTTACAGTGATGTATTGGGATCAGTTTCTTCCACCAATTCTTCTCTTTTGTAAAAGGAGGAAGTGGGGATTGGAGTAGATGGAATCTCAGGTACCTTCTAGCTCTTGTGTTCTGGGTGGGAGTCTGGGGTTCTACAATGTGAAGAAAAGATTTGTTCTCAGTACCTTATCTCTCAACCCCCCCCCCATCCCTCAGTGTTCCCTCAAGGCCCTTGACCCCATAACAATGCCTTTAGGCATGCCCTCCCTCTAAGCCGGGCATTTCCTCCTCAATATTATACCTTCCCAGTCCTTTCCAAGACTGGTTTTGGCAAAATTGTGAAAGAGGAACTCACTATAAACTCTTAGGCTTCTTGCTGAATAGGACTTTCAGGGGCATCTATTACAATCCCATCATTATATGGATAAAGAACCTGAGGTATTAAGCTTCTTATTAAGTGACTTGTTTAAGTTTATACAGACCAAGTGTCAAATTTGGGTTTCAAATCCAGATTCTCTGACTCTTTCCACTACATAGAACTGCAGTTTCTCTCGGACTCCCTGCCCTGCTTCCCCTTAACATCTCCAATTTGGGCTCCTATCTTATGAAAATCTACTTTCAGAAAAAGTCCTATTTTGGCTCAGTAGATGAAGCAGCTGACGGGGACTTGTTGCTTAGTCCTTTCATTCATGTCTGACTCTTTATGACCCCATATGAGGTTTTCTTGGCAAATATCCTAGAGTTGATGAGGGGATCCCCAAAACTCTCTAAAACTCCTCGAAGGACAGATTTTCCTTGAATCCTGGCCTCTGTAAAAGATCCTGAGATGGACACCACCCCCACTGATAACACTCACTACTGATTAAGCTTCCCATTGAATTAAAGATCAAGCCTAGAGACACTCACTTCTATTCAAATTCCAGCTCAAGCTGGCCAGCCCCCATCCAGAGCAAAAACCCCAGCTTGTAGCCAAGATTTCTATTATAAAAAGAGCCAATTTTAAACCCAGTCCTTGACGAGGACCTAACATGCCATGCTATGCATAGCAGCAAACCTCTGCCTGCTGGACTGATATTCTCTTTCAGCGTTACCCTCTCTTAACTCTCTCACCCAGGACTTTATACCTCTCTGTCGAGATTTCTTTGCTAGAAATTCTCTATCTCTCTGTCAGGACTCCTCCACTACTTTGCTCCCGTCGGGACCTTGCCATTAAGGAATATTCATGCACACCAATGCCAATAATAAACTTCCTTTTGCTAGTCTAGCTTTTCCGGTTCCTAAATTTATAAAGGACCTCTGTGCTGCCAGAAGGGGGTTCCCAGAACTCCCTGCCACGCTCTGAATCCTAAAGGGGATTTAGGGGAGTCAAACCTCATTCAAACTCCCTGACTCCCAGGATCCCTCATCTCATAATCTCATCAGAGTGATTTGATATTTCCTTCTTTAGTTCATTTTCCAGATGAGGAAGCTAAGGGGAAACAGGTTAAGTGACTGGTCCAGGATCACACAGCTATTGAACTCAGGTTTGAACTCGGGTCTTCCTGTCTTCAGGCCCAGTGCTCTAGTCACTGGCTGCCTAGACAATACTTAAATACATCTTCATTTTATAAAGGAAAGTAATTGAGGTCAAGAGAGAGAAAAAATATGGTCTAAGATCCACTGTAGCAAACTTCAAATCCAGTGCTTTTTCCTCTGCACCATCTGATAAACCTGTTGATGCTTAAGAATAAAGAAATGATTGGTAAGAATATTACATTTATTACATCTAAATGGGGAGATGTTAAGAGGACAAATCATTTATTTCACCCAAGCCAAAAAGAATGTAGCTTTCTTGATAGTATTCTAGGCACTTTGAAGCCAGGTTGGGGATGGGTTTGTGTTAAAAGGAACCTTCCTAAGGCGGTCAAATCATACCTGAGAGCTCTCTACTTTCAAGCATCACACTATGGCCTATGTCCCATGTCTCCAGGCTCTCTGCTAAATTTGACAGCTGAAACAGATTGGAGCAGGATTGAAGGAAATAGATTAATTTCATAGGGACCTTCTGAAGACAGTGCTTTGAGTCCAAAGGAATCTGAGAATCCTTGGGTATCATAGACAGAAAGACCATCTGGTGCAACCCTTTCATTTCCAAGAAAGGGACATGATTTACCCCATGCCCCATGAAAGTAATTCATGGCAAATATAGCATTTAACCTAGCTATTCTGACCCCCACAATCAGTATTCTTTCTTTTTTATATTGTTTTATTTTTTCTGGTTTTACATGTATAATAACTTTTTAAAAACACAATTTTTTTATGAATCATGTTAGGAGAGGAAAAACCGTGAGAGGAAAAAAAAAACAAAACAGAAAAAAGAGCACATAGCATGTGTTGATTTACAGTCAATCTCCATAGTTCTCTTTCTGGATGCAGATGACGTTTTCTATCCAAAGCTTATTAAGCCTGCCTTGGATCACTGAACCACTGAGAAGAACCAAGTCTTTCATAGTTGATCATCACACAGTTTTGCTGTTACTGTATACAATGTATTCCTGGTTCTGCTTGTTTCACTTAGCATCAGTTTTTGTAAATCTTTCCAGGCCTTCCTAAAATAAGTTTGTTCATAATTTTTTTATAAAACAATAATATTCTATATATATATATGTATATATAGTTCTATACATATAGAACTACAATATACTACAATTTACTCAACCATTCTCTAACTGATGGGCTACTCATTTTCCAATTCTTTGCCACTACACAAAGAGCTGCTACAAACATTTTGACACACATGGGTCCTTTCCCCTTTTATATGATTTCCTTGGGATACAGACCCACGGGTGGGTATTCTTTCTATGATAACACTAATCGCAGAGAGGAAGGCTTTCTGACCCACCCCATTTCTTAGTGTTTTCCAATCCTCCCCTTTTTTCCATTACCTTTGCATTCAGGAGGCAAAATGCCTTCTCCACAGGGTTCTGCGAAGGA
>NC_133620.1:289177686-289260098 GCF_048593235.1 Sminthopsis crassicaudata
CCTTAGAATTCTCACTTCCTTTAAAGTTACTGAAGGGCCAACTTGTATAGAAAGCTGCTCCTACTCTGACTCCCAATCTCCAGTTACTAGCGCCTTTCCATAGCGAATTATTTTGTATTTATTCATTTGGGATCAAGTTATTTATTCTCAGTCCTGAAAAACAGGGACATTTATGTGTTGTGTATGCTGTCCCAGTGACTAGTACACGTTGTGCACTAGCGTAGATGTGTCAACCACTGAAGAAGTATGAGTGGATGAATGAACACCGCAAGATATAAGCTGAATGTGGGAGTGGGCGGCACAGAGTCGTGGTGATAAGAGGAAGGGGATTAGGCTGGGTTGGTTCAGACCAGCAAGCCTGATTAGGTTCGGAAATACCTGAAACTCGAATCATTTTCTAAGGAAAGTAAAGCAGGAGGACTCCCGGGATAGAAGCGAACTTCATTCCCTCTCCTTCCTTGGTGAGCACAGGGGAGTGGGCTGGGTGAGGATGGTAGATGGAGGGTGGGGTGCATGAGAGTTAGGATGGTAAAGACTAGGAAGAAGAAATGGGACAAATGGACGGATGTTGGGGGAGGATGCGATTGATGCGGGGGAGCTGTGGAAGTTGGGAATGAAGGACAGGAAAATGTGAAGATGGGAGGAGAAAGCAGGTGAAGGGAAGAGCTGTTGAATGAGAAGAAATAGAAGGGTTGGACTATGTTGGTGGAGATGATCAGAGGGAGAGATAAGGCAAGCGCTAGGCGGAGAAGCTGGGAAGCTTGGACACCTCCTGACATCCCAGAACACACAAGAGGGTGCTTTCCTTGCTCCGCCGCACCCCAAGAAAGAGGCAAGGCAGAGGGAAGGCCCTGCTTCCACCCACTACATCTTATCCAGAGATGGGCGTTCCAAGTGCAGGGTAGGGGCAGCTGCAGCAAGCCGAGGAAGAGGAGAGCCTCCCCGCCCGGGCGGTGGTTTGAAGCCAGGAAAACTTGAGTCCTGTGTGACGTACTTATTGTGTGACCCTGGGCAGGGACGGACTGGATAGCTCAGCTTGAAGCCTATGATGCTATGATTCTTTTTTCCCCTCCTGTCTAATAATAACAACAACACACAAACATAATCCTTTTCAGTTTTGAAAGCACTCTTCTCACAACGAGCCAGAGAGAGGAAGCTCTCGGTGATTATGCCCCTTGTTGGTGGCAGACCCAGGGCCAGAACCAAGCCTTGTGTCTGCCAGTCTAGTGTTCTGTTCCCCACGCCAACGTGCCTTTCTATCCAAAGAACCCCCTCGCCATCCTCCTGGCTTTTCCGGGCCCTGCCTCGTGTTCTTTTCTTTTTTTGTAAGTCTCGAGCCAACTTATGTCACAGCTCCTGGGCTGTAATTAGTAGCAGCCTCTTTAACTTTGGCTTCTATTAGCCGATTTTTTGTGTTTCTGGAACAATGGGCTTGTCAGTTTCTGGCTAACGAGCCATAGGGGAGGTAAGATCATCTGGTGAGTTCCCATCTCAGGCCTCCCACCGGACCCCTCGGCTTCACCTCAGTGGCAGGTGGGGGACCCCACCGTATCCTTGCCCCTGTGACCCTGGAGCATCACTTCCAGCCTGCAGGCCGGGGAATGGGGGATAAGAAAAAGTCGGGGCTGATCTCTCACCCACCCCGTGTCTGTGGCCTCCGCCCTCCCAAGGTGGTCTCTGACTCAGGAAGTTGGCAGCAGAGATGATCCTTTTTCAGGTGAGGAAACCGAGGCTCGGAGAGGGGGAGGTCATGTAAGTCAGGGGCAAAGCCAAGCCCTCGTTCTCCTGAGTTATAAACGGGAGCAGTCCAGAAGAGGAACCTGGGAGCCAGATGCAGGGGGGCGTGGAGGACACTCCCAGGCCAGGGGGCAGCCCCTTCCTTTTTTACAGAAGAACCACCAGAGCCCCAGGGAGCTTAGCTGACTTGGAAGATCACCCTCCCTGCCCTGCCCCCCCCCCTTTTCCCTCTTTGTCACAGTGGCAGAGCCAGATAGTGCGCTTGTGGGGTGGTGTGGGGGGGAGACATGACAGCTTCCCTCCTCTCCGCCGTCCACATTTTCATAATTAGCTTGTAAGCTGTTTGAAGGGAAGGTCTGTATTTTTCATCTTTTTATCTACTAATAGTAATAACTGCCAACATTTAAATAGTTCGCTATATTAAGTGCTTTACAAATATCTCATTTGATGCTCACTACAACTCTGGGAAATAGGTGCTATTATTATTCCCATTTTTCAAATGAGAAAACTGAGGCAAAGAGGGCGAATCACTTGCCCAGGGTCACACAACTAGTAAATGCCTGAATTCGAATTCAGGGTTTTCTGACTCAAGTCCAGAGCTTCATTTCTCCTTTTCTTTCCATCTCTATTCCTCTCTGCCCCTATTGGTAACAGGGTTCAAACTAGGCTTTCTGGCTCAGAGTTTATGCAGTATACTACCAAGGGCAGTGTCTTGCTTTTTGGGGGGGGGTCTGAGCCTGTGATTTCATCAGTGTAGGAAATTCTTAAGTAACAGTAGATGAAAAGACCTGAAGACAAGGAAAGTCCTTCTCAGCTTCCTCATGTGTGAAGTGGGAGGGGGCGGGAGGTTTTGACACAAAAGTCTAGCCTGTAAGTGCCTGCTATGTGCCAAAGCTCTATACAAACTCACGCCACTGGTGCAGATGGGCAATCGGGTGTAACTTAGTGACTTGATAGGACTGTCTGACAGTAGTGACCTTCCCCTGGTCACAGTCAGGATTTGAACCCAGTTCTTGCGAGTCCCTTTATGTCTCACATATGGCAGGTATTACTAAATGTTTGTGTAACTGAATTTCTGAATTAATCCAGGGCATGCAGAGTCGACCCCTGGCACTGGCTTTTGTGCCCCGGACCTGGGAGAGTCAGAGAGTCCTGCTAAGTGACCAGAGGTGGGGGAGGCCTCGATAGAGAGGTTAGGAAGGGAAAGAGGGAGGGAAACATGGGAGATCCCTGCTAGAGAAAAAGGAGGTGGGATGCAGGATGGGAATTGACAAGGGCTGCCTGGAAGGCCCCACTATTGAAAAATGGATTATCCGACACCCAGATTAATGGGCTTTCATTTTGCTTAACATCTGTCACCGTTAGTCCTGGATAGTGAGCATGAAATTAGTTTTGACTGTGGAGAGGCATAGACCCGGTGGGCTATGTGACTTACATGCCAACTGGCTGGGCCGGAGCTGCCAGGATGGGGCCCCCGGAGCCCCTGAGCATGAGGGTCGGCCCAGGAGAGGAAGGTGCGTCAGAAGAGCGGAGAGAGGAAGGGGCATAGAAAGAGGCTGGGAGCCTGGCTGATGTAACGGCTGGGCGTGGAAGGAGTTCGGACAGTGGTGAGGGATGCCATTGATTCCAGTTCATTTCAGTAAGCATTTAAAAGTTTATAAAGCACTTGAACACAGCACTCGGCACATAGTAGGCATTATATGAATGTGGATTCTGTTCCCCTTCCCTCCCTTTATGGAACCTCTCACCCGGTCTGTGTCCGTCCTTGTCTGTGCCGGGTACGTGGAAAATACAGACGGATAAAGCCCAGATGCGTACAGCATAAGGGAATTTGACAGTTAGAGAGCCCTTTGTCTAGAACAAGATATAACAGAAAGCCCCACTTCAGCAGTGACCCTTGACTTGGAGTCAAGAAAACTTGAGTTCAGATTCTGCCTCACGCTTAGCTGTTTGACCCTGGGCAAGTCACCCTCACTCTATTTTCTTCAGTTTCCTCATTTGTAAAATGAGAAGAATGAACGTGTTGGCCTTCAAGATCCTTTACACCTCTAAATAAATCTGAGTTCTAAAAGCATGATAGTAATCTAGCTTTTGCGGGAATACTTTATTTTAGCGTGAATTTATTTTTTGATACTTTAAATAACATTGGACTTTGAGCCAGGCACCATTGGTAAACCATATCTTCTCTCTTGATCTCAGTTTCTTCACTTGTGAAACGAGGAAATAATACTTGAGCTACCTCCCTAGGAGAACAGTTGTGATTCAGGTATTTTTTTTAAATACAGTTGAGCACGCTGAGAATGTGAGTTATTATTAAGGCTCAATCTTTGTCCCCACGGAGTTTATAAACCCAACATTTAAGAAAGGGAAAAGAACCAGACTGGAGCATGAAAAATAAAGCAGTAAACTTATATATTATGTGTCAACATATATGGTGCAAACTATATACATGCCATGGAGAAGTCAGGGAAGGGAGAGATCGCTGTGGGCTGAAATAGTGCTGGAAGGCTTCTTTGGAGGACGCGAGCTTCTGAGGCCCATGGGATGCCTCAGGCTATTGAGAGAGTTGTTGTTTGTCTTGGTTCTCCAAGAGGACGAGGCATCCAGGAACTGAGGCCATGCCATGCCAGTGAATTGGATTTAAGTGAGGGAGACTGCGTAAGGCCACCTGCCTCACTTTCCCATCTGGGTGCAATAAATCAGGAGAAAGGTCTTCCACAGGTCTCCATTCAGGGATTAAGGCTCGGCAGTGAGAGAAGCAGACTCTTGGGAGGACACTTGCTCCACCCAGGCAGTTCAGTGCCCTCTCTACAGCTGGGTCTTAGAATAAGAAGCCCAGAGCACCGAAGAACCTGTTTTGTCACAGGTGGGATTGGAAATTAGGTCATCAAGGGCTCTTAATGTATGGACTATGCTATGTCACTTCTCACTCTGGGTGTGTGACAGAGAGAGACAAAGACACACAGAGATAGACAGAAAAACAGAGGGGAGGAAGGGAGGGAGAAAGAGAGAGAGAGGGAGGGAGGGAGAAAGAGAGAGAAGAGGAGGAAGGGAGGGAGAAAGAGAAAGAGAGAGAGGGAGGGAGAAAGAGAGAGAGGGAGGGAGGGAGAAAGGGAGGGAGGGAGGGAGAAAGAGAGAGGGAGGGAGAAAGAGAGAGGGAGGGAGGAGGGAAGGGAGGAGGGAGAAAGAAAGAGAGAGGGAGGGAGAAGAGAGAGAGGGAGGGAGGGAGAAAGAGAGAGAAGGAGGAGGAAGGGAGGGAGAAAGAAAGAGAGAGGGAGGGAGAAAGAGAGAGAGGAGGGAGGAAGGGAGGGAGGGAGGGAGAAAGAGAGAGGGAGGGAGAAGAGAGAGGGAGGGAGGAGGAAGGGAGGGAGGGAGGGAGAAAGAGAGGGAGGGAGAAAGAGAGAGGGAGGGAGGAGGAAGGGAGGGAGAAAGAAAGAGAGAGAGGGAGGGAGAAAGAGAGAGAGAGGGAGGGAGGGAGAAAGAGAGGGAGGGAGGAAGGGAGGAGAAAGAAAGAGAGAGAGGGGAGGGAGAAAGAGAGGGAGGGAGGGAGAAAGGGAGGGAGGGAGGGAGAAAGAGAGAGAGGGAGGGAGGGAGAAAGGGAGGGAGGGAGGGAGGGAGGGAGGGAGAGAGAGGGAGGGAGGGAGAAAGGGAGGGAGGGAGGGAGGGAGAAAGAGGAAGGGAGGGAGAAAGAGAGAGAGGGAGGGAGGGAGAAAGAGAGAGAGGGAGGGAGAAAGAGAGAGGGAGGGAGGGAGAAAGGGAGGGAGGGAGGGAGGGAGAAAGAGGAAGGGAGGGAGAAAGAGAGAGAGGGAGGGAGGGAGGGAGAAAGAGAGGGAGAGAGAGAGAGAGAGAGGGAGAGAGGGAGGGAGAGAGAGAGAGAGAGAGAGAGAGAGAGAGAGAGAGAGAGAGAGAGAGAGAGAGAGAGAGAGAGAGAGAGAGAAAGAGAGAGAGACAGAGAGAGAGACAGAGAGAGAGAGAGAGGGAGAGAGAGAGAGAGAGAGAGAGAGAGAGAGAGAGAGAGAGAGAGAGAGAGAGAGAGAGAGAGAGAGAGAGAGAGAGAGGGAGAGAGAGAGAGAGGGAGAGAGAGAGAGAGGGAGAGAGAGAGAGAGAGAGAGAGAGAGAGAGGGAGAGAGAGAGAGAGAGAGGGAGAGAGAGAGAGAGAGAGAGAGAGAGAGAGAGAGAGAGAGAGAGAGAGAGAGAGAGAGACGAGTAGAGAGAGATAACGTTCAGAGTTGTGATTTCACCGGGGTAAGAACGGTGGGATGTGGTTGGAACCTCCAGGAACTTAACTTTGGAGAGCTGCCTGTGACTCAGAGGAGGATGCAGATCGAGCCCTCCATTCTGCTCCTTCAGTCACAACAGGGAGGCTCGCCTCCATTATGGCATTTTACACTGTTCAAAAGTGCTTTCTCATCAGTGTCTCATCTGACCCTCGTGGCAATGCCGGGAATGCCATCAGTTTCATTTTACAGAAATGGGACCCACGAGCCAGACTTCCCCACAGTAAAAAGTGAGTCGGTGGTGGAGACAGAACCACAGCCACCAGATCTCAGGACATCCCGCTGAAGGTTTTTCCCCCATTACAGCCTTTGCCTTGATGTTTGTCCAGGAGAAGCTCCCTGAGAATACAAATTTTCTCTTGCCAAGTGTAGATGAAAAAACCATGGGGTCAGTACCAGGACGTCTCTCTTTCCCTTGCTATCTTCTCTTTCTTCCCTTCTCTCCCTCCTCCTTTTTTCTTCTCTATCTCCCCCTTCTCTGTCTCTCCATCTCCCTTTTTCCCCTCCCCAACTGCACTGAGCACAGAAGGCCTGTGGCAGCCAAGTGTCTTGGGAGAAGTCCCTTCTCTTTGTCATCTCAACCATCCAGTTCAGTCCGTTCTGTTAAAATAGCTACCGAAGCCTCACCGTGCCCAGGGCATATGGTGGTAAGTCAGAAGAGTTTCTGACTTCCGTAGCTCGGGGCAGGGGAAAGGGTGCCAGCTCTGAGGTCAGATCATGCCTTATGCCCCTGACCAAGATCTTAATTACCCCATGTTTATAGAGTTATCCTGAGGGAGCCTCAGAGGGTGAAATTTCCTCTTGAAATCCATGACCTGACATCTCATAGGACAGTGGAGAAAACATTAAGTTTAAGGATAGCTGATATGGCCTCTTTTTAAAAGCAAACAGTGTTAAGTGAGCAAACAGGACTCTACAGCTAGTAAGTATCTGAGGATGGATTTGAACTCAGGACCAGATCTCTATCCACTGCATCAAGGTTTCCTGAAGATGCGTTTCCTGATCTGTAAAATGACCATAGTAACACACAACTACTAGTTGTTATAGTGGAAGGCATATAAAGTCCTGACAGTCTCACAGAAAGTGAGAGTCTCGGCAGTGAGGTTAGAGAGGTCCTGATACGGTAATTCAGGATGCCATTAAGTGCTCTGGAGAGGTCAGAGAGAATGGTTGGAGATCTGATAGGGGACAGATCATTCATGACGGGCTGAGGAAATGGCGCCTGGGCCGGACCTTGAAGGGTGTTAAGAATATCAGGAGAGGGAGACAGAATGGAGAGTCATTCTAGGCATGGAGGGATGGCTTGCCCAAACACTGTGGAAGGCAAGGGCCTCGGGACCTTGGCGAGCAATCTTACTGGCCAGAATTTATGTAGTGCTATAAAAGTTTGGGAAGTGCTTTACAAACATTATCATCTTTGATCCCCACAACAATCCTGGGAGGTGGGTGCTACTGTTATCACTTTTTTGCAGATAGGGAAACTGAGGCAGATAGCGGTCAGGTGACTTGCCTAGGATCATACAGCTAGTAATTGTCTGAGGCTAGATTCGAACTCACATCTTCCTGACGTCAGGCTTAGCATCTTTCCACTGTTCCATCTAGCTGGAAATCCAGAAGTGCTGACACACCTGTGTACTAGAGGGAGTATCATGGGAGGCAGGTTAGAACCACACATTGGAGGGTCCAGAATGCCGGAGCAAGGAGTTTGCATTCTATTTAGTAGAGAAAGAGAGCCATGAAGTTTAGTTACCTCTCCTCCTATCTGTACATACGTAAATATTCAACATTTATTAAGCGCTTAGTCCTCACATCCCTCTTTTTCATACTCAATCAATAATCAACCAACTTTTATTAAATGTCTTCTATGTGTTAGGTACTGTATTAAGCTCTGGAAATACAAAAAGAGACAAAAGACAATCCCTGACTTCAAGAAGTTTACAATCTAATTACTTATTTTTTTTCTATCATATGTCAGTATTACTTTTCCTCCATTCCTTCCTGGCCATTCTATTTGGCAAGGACGTAGTCATTAATATCATTTAGGAGAGTTGCATCAGTAGAGTGGTGGGGGGCTGACAGTATAGGGGAGCAAAAAACTTAATTATTCCTAATTCTAATTAACCTGTGGAATTAGACCTCACAGAATTTTTCTTTTGAACTTCTCTGACATAGAATAGCAAGATTATTAGAGACAGTGAACAGAAAACTGGTTCGGAATCAGGAAGACGTGGGTTTTGTCTTTCAAGTTGTGTCTCATCCTCTGGCACTTACTAGCAAGCCACTTAAAGGATGTGGTGAGCATGAAATGAGGTAATATTTGTAAAATGCTTTGTAAATTGTAAAGCACTATATAAAAATTATTATTTGTGACGGTAGCAGTAGCAGTGAGATAACTACATGATGCAGTGGATAGTGTTGAGCCAGGAGTCTGGAAAACCTGAGTTCACATGTGGTTTTAGACACATGTTAGCTGTGTGACCCTGAACAAGTCACTAAACCTTGTTTGCCTCAATTCCTCATCTGTAAAATGAGCTGGACAAGGAAATAGCAAACCCGTTCTGTTATCAGAAAACCCCAAATGAGTAGAAGTAGTAGTTGTAGAAGTAGTAGTAGTCATAGTAGTAGTAGTAGTAGTAGTAGTAGTAGTAGTAGTAGTAGTGGTAGTAGTAGTAGTAGTAGAAATAGTAGTGGTAGAAGTAGTAATAGTCATAGTAGTAGTAGTAGTAGTAGTAGTAGTAGTAGTGGTAGTAGTAGTAGTAGTAGAAATAGTAGTGGTAGAAGTAGTAGTAGTCATAGTAGTAGTAGTAGTAGTAGTAGTAGTGGTAGTAGTAGTAGTAGAAATAGTAGTGGTAGAAGTAGTAGTAGTCATAGTAGTAGAAATAGTAGTGGTAGAAGTAGTAGTAGTCATAGTAGTAGTAGTAGTGGTAGAAGTAGTAGTAGTCATAATAGTAGTAGTAGTAGTAGAAATAGTAGTGGTAGAAGTAGTAGTAATCATAGTAGTAGTAGTAGTAGAAATAATAGTGGTAGAAGTAGTAGTAGTCATAGTAGTAGAAATAGTAGTGGTAGAAGTAGTAGTAGTCATAGTAGTAGAAATAGTAGTGGTAGAAGTAGTAGTAGTCATAGTAGTAGTAGTAGTAGTGGTAGAAGTAGTAGTAGTCATAGTAGTAGTAGTAGTAGTAGAAATAGTAGTGGTAGAAGTAGTAGTAGTCATAGTAGTAGAAATAGTAGTGGTAGAAGTAGTAGTAATCATAGTAGTAGTAGTAGTAGAAATAATAGTGGTAGAAGTAGTAGTAGTCATAGTAGTAGTAGTAGTAGTAGTAGTAGTAGTAGTGGTAGTAGTAGTAGTAGAAATAGTAGTGGTAGAAGTAGTAGTAGTCATAGTAGTAGAAATAGTAGTGGTAGAAGTAGTAGTAGTCATAGTAGTAGAAATAGTAGTGGTAGAAGTAGTAGTAGTCATAGTAGTAGTAGTAGTAGTGGTAGAAGTAGTAGTAGTCATAATAGTAGTAGTAGTAGTAGAAATAGTAGTGGTAGAAGTAGTAGTAGTCATAGTAGTAGAAATAGTAGTGGTAGAAGTAGTAGTAATCATAGTAGTAGTAGTAGTAGAAATAATAGTGGTAGAAGTAGTAGTAGTCATAGTAGTAGTAGTAGTAATAGTGGTAGAAGTAGTAGTAGTCATAGTGGTAGTAGTAGTAGTAGTAGTAGAAATAGTAGTGGTAGAAGTAGTAGTAGTCATAGTAGTAGAAGTAGTAGTAGTCATAGTGGTAGTAGTAGTAGAAATAGTAGTGGTAGAAGTAGTAGTTGTAGAAGTAGTAGTAGTCATAGTAGTAGTAGTAATAGTAGAAATAATAGTGGTAGAAGTAGTAGTAGTCATAGTAGTAGTAGTAGAAATAGTAGTGGTGGTAGTAGTAGTAGTAGTGGTAGTAGTAGTAGTAAGTGGTGGTAGTGGTAATAGTAGTAGAAGTAGCAACAGTATTAGTAGTAGAAGGAGAAGAAGAAAAAGAAAGAAGAATGGGGCAGCTAGGTGGTGCAGTGGACAGAGCCCCAGCCCTGAATTCAGGAGGACCCGAGTTCAAATGTGGTCTCAGACACTGAACACTTCCTAGCTGTGAGACCCTGGGCAAGTCACTTATCCCCATAGTACTAGTAGTAGTAGTAGTAGTAGTAGTAGTAATAGTAATACTAGTAATATTGCTAAGGTTAATAATGTAATAATTGTAATATGTTAATAATGTAAGAGAAATAGGAAAACATGATCCCTACTCTCATGGAAGTCATCTAGTCAGAAAGGTAAGACAGAAGCACCGGAAAAGCATTATCAATGCATGTTAATATAGAATTGATATAACCCATAAGCTTTACAAATAGTTCCCACAGGAACTTTAATAAGGAAGCTTGATCCCAATGTACTTGTGTCAGTTAAGTCAATCCAATAACTAGCATTTATTAAGCACCTAGTATGTGCCTGAAGCTAAGAGGACGATGACCAAAATAAAACAGCTCCGGGATTGAAGGAGCCTCGCATGGTCAGGGAAGGAGCTATGAAGGAGGGGTGGGCCACATATCTAGTTAGCAGAGTCTAGATTTGAACTTGGAACTTCCTGACTGCAAGTCCAATATTAGTTGCCTTAATAAATACTTGAATTGAATCCTCAGACCTCAGAGACTTTTGCTCTCTCTCCTAATACCTTTAAATCCATTATATAATATGTTATCAGACTCAGTCTGGGAACCCTTGCTATTAGCCTGGGATTACTCCCCACCAAAGCTCACCCGTGGCAGCAGTTCCTTCAAAGAAGAGGAAAGGTGGCAGACACACTGGGAGATTGGGAGCATCGCTGCACTGGAGGCTGGGGATGGAGGGACTCAGTGAGTGCAGAATGGAACCCAGGTCAGCAGGGTTAAAAATGGCATTATTTCTTGACTGTGTGAAACTTTGAGCCCCTTCCTTTCTCAAGGGACTTGACTTATAACCAAATGTGTTCCTATGAGCCTTGGAGAGCAGCATTTTCTGGCCTTATAAGTATGCGCATTTCTAAAAAGGAGAATGAAAAATCTCCCTCTTTTCCTTACCTCTAGGTCCCTCTGCTCCCAAGATCCTCCTGTTTTCAGAAGAGACTGAGGCAGGTGTGGGAATTGAGGTGGACATGGAGAGCAGAGGGCCAGCCTCTGCCTCTCTCTCACCTCTTACACTCAGTTACAGTGTTGGTTTTGACTCCATTGACACCTCATCTCTTTCTCCTCCTCTTTATTTTCCTGCCACCCCTCCAGTGTGACTCCCTATTTACAGCCCTCTCTCACCCTCCCTTGCAATAGCCCTTAACGGTCTTCTTGCCTCGAATCTTTTCCCACTACAGGGGGGAGAAGGGAATAAGCATTTATGTAGCACCTACTATATGCCAGGTTCTGTGTGAAACACTTTACCAATATTATCTCATTTGAAATCAATACAACAATTCCCACTGAAGTGAATTGGAACTCATGCTATCTAACTACCACTACCATCCCTCTCTGCTGCCCAGATTCCTCCTCCGCCTAGCCCTCAGATCTGCATTACTTCCATCCTTCCAGTGTTCTCCTGGCCAGACTGCAGATCAGTCTCTCTCTCTTTGTCTCTCTGTGGATAGTTTATCTAGATATAGATACCTAAACATATATATATATATATAAAAATATGAAGACTATATATGATATAAAGATATACATAGACATATTTATCTCTCTATAATATTATATATGATATCAGAGTATACTTTCTATAAAATCTAACATGCCTTGTTACATGTAATATTATATATTATGTTGTTTATATAATAGTATGTATTTTATGTAGATAGAATATATATTATATTGATATCCAGATCACTCTACCTCCCAGAGATGTTTTGAGGATTATATAAGATTACATATATATGTGTGTGTTTATACACATGTATCTACACATATATACCACAATATACAACAATAAATATATGTATGCATGTGCACATATAATACCTTATGCAATTGTATGATGATATATTATAAAATTGTATGATGTGTAACGTAAAATATGTTATATAACAATGTACATAATCTAAATAATGTATATTATGAAATTATAAATTTTGTAACAATATTTTATGAACTTGTATATTATATACTAGATAACAAAATTTTACAATATACAATTGTAAAATATAATATATGACAATATATTAAGGAATTATAAATTACATATACATTGTGTTTATTTCTTTTTTATTCTTTTTCTTTTTCCCCTGAGACTGGGGTTAAGTGACTTGCCCAGGGTCACACAGCTAGGAAGCGTTAAGTGTCTGAGACCAGATTTGAACTCTGGTCCTCCTGAATTCAGGGCTGGTGCTCTATCCACTGCGCCACCTAGCTGCCCCTATTTATTTCAATAAATATACATATTAGAGCTATATCTTATTTCATCTTCACAACAACTTTTGGAAATAGTTATCTTCATTTTATTGTTGAAGAAACTGAGGCAAAGAGATTGAGTGATTTATCCAGGATCACATAGCTAGTAAGTAACTGAAGTCAAATCTGAACTCCTGACTTCAGCGCTTTATTGCTGCATCAGCTAGTAGCTGCCCATCCATTCCCATAGATTCTTCATACCATTGCCAAAATCCATCTTTGTGCGCACATCTCATGATGTTACTCCTCTGATCAGATACTTCCAGGGAGTTTCCGATGCCAGTCAAATAAAAAGGAGTTATGGTTTCTTGATTTTCAAGGCCTTCCACCATCCCATGCTCTTCCCCGCCATGTCCTCTGGACTGGTCCATTGTCAAATTAGATATTCTATTCTCTATACCTGGAATGTTCCACCTTTCCCCCTCTTCACCCCCTCTTCTTTAAGGATAATTTTAATATTCCTTCTTCCACAGAACCTTCCATGATTTCTCCCCTACTTCCACCCACCTTGGTAATGGTTTTCTTTCTCATACTTCACAAAATATTTTCCTCCGTGCCTTTTAAATGTGTTTAACCTGTAATAATATGTTATGATCTGTCTTATTCTTTTAATGGACTATGTTTCATTCATGTTAGGATTGGGAATTAGCTAAATTTTATTTCAGTAAGTTAATGAGCCTACTTAATTAAAGTTAAAGTTAATTAAGTACCTACTATGTGCCAGTCACTGTACACACTTTCATTCAGTAAGCATTTTATGAAAAACCTAATACATGACACGGCAGGCACTAGGGGATAAAAACAATACCAAGATAGTCTTGGTTTTCAAGAATTTTACCTCTACTGAAGCAAAACAATGCAAACACAGAAAAGTCAATCGTATGTATGCAAAGTAGAATGCAATTTGGGGGTTGGGTAGAATTAAATAGACTTTTTCTGGGACATTTGAAGCTTTGAAGACAGTTAAGAGAAGTGGGGGAAATATAGTCCATCAGTAGGAACAGGTGGAAGAAATGAATGAATGAATGAATGAATGAATGGATGAGTGAATGAAGGAAGGGGGTGGTCCTGAGGTCCTGGATCCTTCTCTGACGCTGTTCCCCCTCCCTCCTTTTCCCCAGCTGTACATCCAGACGACGACGCTGACTGTTTCGGTGAGCCTGAGCGCCTCTGTATCCCTGGGGATGTTGTATATGCCCAAAGTCTATATTATTCTCTTCCACCCTGAGCAGAACGTGCCCAAACGCAAACGAAGTCTCAAGGCTGTGGTCACTGCTGCCACCATGTCCAACAAGTTCACTCAGAAGGGGAGTTTCCGACCCAATGGGGAGGCCAGGTCCGAGCTCTGTGACAACCTCGAGGCCCAAGGTGAGCTCCCCTGCCCTGGCGCCCTGAAGAACTTTACCCTGCCCTGGGCCAAGACATCCAGGAGCCTTGAGGACAGAGGCTGAGTGTGGGGCACGGTTAATGGGAGTGGAACCCCGGCTTCTAAGACATGGGAGGAGGAGGAGAAAACGGCTGAGCCCCTCTAGAGCAAGGTCCCAGGGAGGGGAACCTGCTAGGAGCCACGTGGTAGCCTAGGGAGTCTGAGCCATGAGAGGGGTGAGTCTGGGTAGATCAACACGGGCAGTGCTGGGTGCACTGGTTTGTGGATTATGGGAAAATCTTGCCCTCTCCATCAGGCATGTTGCCATTAGAGTAGCCCCTTGGAGATAAGCCATGGCTACCCATTAAAGTGTGTACATTACCTAGGAGGGTGGACCTAGCAGGCTACATTGGGCAGAGAACCTCTGCAGAACCACGGAGCTGCATGGGACCTTACACGATTTTAGTCCTTGTATATGATCAGAGTAGAAAGCTAGAGAGAGGACGTGGCTTGTTCGGCTAATATCATAATAGAGCTGCACTCAGACCTAGGTCTCCTAATTCCCCCTCCAGCAATCTTTCCCCTGTATCATGTCTCCTCCTCAAGTTTGCATATAGGAAGTCAGGACGCCCCCCCCCCCCCCACCTTCCCAACTTATTTCAGCTGGAGCCAGCCTCAGAGGGTAGAAGATTAACTTTCATAGGCCCTTCCAGCTTCAGCAATCCCAGTGATTCATCGCTCCCTCAGCACTGGCTCTTTTCCCATTCAAAACATAACAACTCACTTTGTCTGGGGCTTCATCCCTTCCAGATCACTTTCCCATTCATCATCTTATCAGAGCATTCAGCAACATCATAACAGCTCTGTGAGGCAGGTAGGAATGGTGGGGCCCCTATTCTACAGAGGAAGAAACTGAGCCCAGATAAGATGGTAACTAGCCAGGGGTAGCCCCTGCTGGACTCCCAGCCTCCAGGCAAGTGCATTTTCCCTTCTGCCAGTGCTTGAGCTTTCTACTCTTCATCCTCCAGCCCTGCCTGTCTCCCAAGAAGAGGAGCTTTTTGACTCATGGAAGCCCCCTATGCCCCCAGCCAGTTAATCCAAGAGCTCAAACGCTCTAATGAGACCTGTTGCAAATTATGTTCCCTTTGGGTCTTCACTTTCTCTGCAGTAAAATGAGCGCTTTAAAGTAAATGATGTCTAAAGTTCCTTCCAGCTCCAGCATACCGTGTGCATATGGTAATAGAGGAACCCATGATCCCCACATATGGACAGCCAGGCTACTTGGCTGTTATCTCCCATATCCGTCTGTCTCAAGTATCCCTCCCTGCTAACACAGATACACTTTACAAGGTCTTCTGAAAACAGTGTCTTATTCCAGAAGGGCGATCCAAGGTTAAGTTGCAGACACCTGAGATGGGATATTATGGAATAAGGAGGGCTTCCTCAGGGGGCCCTTTGATATAGGATTGTGTGAGTGGTACGGATGGGGGGGCTAGGACCCCATCGAAGCCCTGGGGGAATCTTAGTCACCTTCTGCTCCTCCTCAGACTCAGTGATGTTAACATCCCTGAATCAGTGTTATACTTTGGGAGACTGAGGCATGAAGGAATAGACTTAGGAGTCTGGGTTCCCAAGCCTCTACTTTCTACATGATTTGGGGGACTCACTATCTGCAAGAGGGCCAGGAAAGGCAGCTAGCACTTTCCATCTCTCCCTCCCCTGGCATGAGATAGAGGGGCCAAAGGCCCAAGAGACCCGTCTGCAGCTTTGAGACAAGAGCCCCTCTTCATGGTGAAACTGGCAGGCAGGTGATTAATTCTGGGAAAGGTTGGGAAGTGGGGGGAGAGTTGGGGAGGGTGGAGATGGCAGAGTTGTCACTCCTAGAAGGCAGGGACATTTTTCACTTTGTCACTGGCAGGCCACGTATCTTTAAACAAACAACAGAATAAATAATTTACAGGGCCTGATTGCCGGCAGATTGGCTAGGGAAACATGGGGCTAACAAATAGAGGCTGTCAGCTCTAATTTTGTATGGCCCGTCTAATTGTTATCTGAGGGTAACAGCATCTGAAGTCTGCAATAAAGGGTCATTTGTCAGCACGGGTGGAGTGTGAGCACATGGCAGGCACATGAGGAAACAGGAATGCTCACTCAGG
Source organism: Sminthopsis crassicaudata (assembly GCF_048593235.1). Lineage (NCBI taxonomy): Eukaryota > Metazoa > Chordata > Mammalia > Dasyuromorphia > Dasyuridae > Sminthopsis > Sminthopsis crassicaudata. Next base: position 289,193,646 of record NC_133620.1, read on the forward strand.
AGTGGGGACACGCACATGCATACACAGCTATGCCTTGCGTTCTCTCCGTCTCTCTGTCTCTCTTCCTCCCTTTCCCTCTCTCCCTTTCTCTTTCTTCTCTTTTCTTCTTCTTTCTCTTTTTCTCTTTCCCTTTTTACTTTTTTTCTCTTCTCTTTCCTCTGTCTTTCTCTCTACATCTCTCTGTATGTGTTTTCTGTGTCTGTCTCCATCTTTATTTCTTGATCTCAGTCTTTCTGTCTTTGTCTCTTGTCTGTCTTTCTCTCTCCCTCCTTCTCCTGAAAGCGCTTCAGAAAATCTCTCAAGACTGGTACCTCTCACAACACATTCAGGCTTAGAGTCCAGGGATTCTCAACCTTGGGGAGACAAGGAGGAAGCCTCCAGAATCTACAGTGACACAGCCAAGTTTTTTTCAAGAAGAAACTTCAGTCTTCCTGTACATGGACTGTGGCTAGGTCAGCGCTTACCTCATTTTAACTTGAGATCATGTAATAATCAGCAAAAAATCCCCTTTTAGGTGCTTTACCAAATGCTGGGCACTGTGCTAAGCTCTAGGATTATCAAAAAAGGCAAAACAATCTCTTCTCTCAAGATGTTCACATTTTAATGGGAAAAACAACTTATAAATAACTTGGTATATACAAGATGTATATTCAGTAGACACGGGGCACTCTCGGGGGAAGGCCCTAGCAGCGGGGGATGGGGAGATCCAAAAAAGCTTCCTGCAGAAGGTGGCATTTGAGCTGACCCTCGAAGAGGGGGAAACGAGAGCAGAACACTTTCAGGCATGGGTGGGGGTGTCCGTACCATGGCAAGGAGACAGGAGAGGAGTGTTTCAAGAACAGCAATTAGGCCAATATGACTGAATTGTCAAGTGTGTGGAGAAGGGTAAGACCTAAGAAGACTGGAGAGGTAGGAAGGTGACAGGTTACAAAGAGCTTTAAATGTCAAGTAGGATTTTATATTTGATCCGGAGGCGATAAGTGCCAGCAGAGTCTATGGGGGCATGAGGGAGTGGAGGGGAGGTGCATGGTCAGACGTGTTTAGGAAAATCACTTAGGGAGTTGAGGGCAGGATGGAAGGACTGAAACTCGAGGTGGGGAGATTAATTAGAATCCGGGATCATCCGATCTGTGCCTCCTATCTTCCTCCCCTTTGCTCCAGCAATTGTCCAGAGTAGCAATTTAACTTTAGTTAATAGATTCATAGCCAAACTCAGGACCAATCAATCAATTTGGGTGATGACAGGGAGGCCAAGGAAGAGGAGCAGGGAGTGAGCTTCAGAACACTTACCAGTTAGAAATACAAATCATCACTATTCACACTTCTCATTTTGAGATTTAGAGAATGCTTTTCTTACTACCACAACCCTGAGAGGTGGGCAATTTGAGGTAGGCAGGGGAGATAGGTTTATGATTGTTCCAATTTTTACCGATGAGAAAGTTGAAACTTAGGAAATTTTAAGGGATTTGCCCATGGCCTTCGTAGGATCATTTAGCATTAGAAAGGACCATAGAAACCCTCCGGTTGGGCCTGGTTATTTAACAGCTAGGGAAGCTGGGACCTCGTAGGAAAAGTTATTTGCTTGAAGTCTCACAAGTAACAGAACAAGAATTCTAGCCCAAGTCCAATCCAAGACAAATGCTGTCCTCCATGTTTAGTACCCTTGTGACCTTGGAGAAATAATTTAACCTTCCTGGGTGGACCTCACTTTTCTCATCTGTAAAACAGGTCTATGCCTCCCAATTCAGGGCTCTTTCTACAAAATCATATTACTCATTTTAGTAAGTATTGGAGCCAGATTAGAACCAAAATTTTCTGAGTCAGGATCAGCATTCTTTACATCCCATTGTACCAGTGCTCATTCAACTTTAACCATTCTACTTTTACAGACTAGATGCTGCTTAAATGCTGAAATATAGAAAGGCTTTGGAATCCAAGGGCATGGATTCAAAATCTTCCAGTCACATGCCACTGAATATGCCCTTAACAGAACTGATAGGAGACGTGGTGTTGCCTCCTCTGTATGATGAGAGGGTTGGACTAAACATAGAGATAATGTTTACCACTAGCCCTCGGGGAAGAGAGATGGAAATGTACTCATGATACACTTTTAAGTTTAGTCTGCTTTATTAAGTCTATACAATCAACAAAACAATCCACAAAAATTTATTAAGCACTTACTATGTTCCAAGCACTGCGCAAAGCGCTGAAGATACAAAAAGAGGCAAAAACCAGTCCTTGCCCTCAGTTTTGCTGTTCAGTCATTTTTCCGTTGTGTCTGACTCTTTGTGACCTCGTTTGGAATTTTCTTGGCAAAGAAAGCCACTGGAGTGGTTTGCCCTTTCCTTCTTCAATTTATATTACAGATGAGGAGACTGGGGCAAACAGCAAGTGACTTGCTGAGGAATTTTCAGTCTAATGGGAAAAACAATAGGCAAACAAATATGTACAAAACATGCTATATATAGGATAGATAGGAAATACTTAAAAAGAAAGAAATTCCTGATTTGTAGAGCTTGCCTATTTCTGAGATGTAAATTCTCTGGACTGCAGAGCTGCTGTAAGCTGGTTAAGGCACACCCCAAATTAGAAGGCCCAGAGGGTTTGTGGTCAATAAAATCGGGCGAGAATATTAGCCTAAATGACAAAATCGAAGAGTCATAGAATTTCCTCATTGCAAGGGACAAACGTCAGTTTCAAAGTCCAGCTCATTTAAGCTGTGGTTCGGAGAATTGCCAGTTTTGAGATGGAAGGGATAGCTAGTCTAACCCTATTATATTACTGACAAAGAAAAATTTTGCTACTATCAACTCTCCCATTGTGAGGGAGCAAAACTTCTCCCTCAATCCAATGGATGCACAGAAAAAGACTAGAAAAGGGTTTTCTTCTATATTAAAAAATCTCATTATTTCTCACTCTGGGCAAGAAATGGGCTACATACTTATTTTTAAAAATAGGCCTCAAAGAATTTCCAACTGCCTTAAATTCCAACAATTTGGAGCTGTCCAGACCCCAGCTGGAAGTATGATACCCGCTCCCATGCCCCTCAGAAATCCCGCTAATTTAATGTGCTATCATCCATTGCAATCTTTGCCCACAGCCTTGTCAATAGGGATTTTTCTGTGTATGCTCCTAGGTTTAACTGATACTGCTGTCCACCAGGGTCTGGCCCTCTACTGTGAAGATGCACAACCTCAATTTTCCCCAGGGGTGAGGGGGTTCTCCACTAATCAATCACACTCACAAATGAGTGATCTGTAAGTGAGAATGGTTATGTTTGTTTACAGGGCTTTGGAAAAATTGTGAAGAAAACATCTTTTTTTCCATTGCCTCATTCTCACTTCCCTCCTTGCCTCCTATGGGTGCCCCCATTCTCATGCACTTAAGAAAGGCCTGCCTTGCAAGGACCATCACAATGCTCTATTCCCATTTTGAAGAGGAACCTTTTAAACATATGCTATTAATGAGCTAGTGATTTATGCTATCATAAGTGCACACTGGTGTAGGAGGGCTTTAACGCTTATTGCCTGTTACCTTGGGCAACTTCCTGATCCTCACTTTACTCTCCTGTAAAATGGGATTAATACTACTTGTACTCTTTACTTCACAGACTGCCTCATTGACTCTAGAAGTCTTTAGAAATTGAACTTCTGTCTTTATTATTATTAGGTTAAGATGAGATAGATAGTGTCAGTGTAGAGGAGGAATCAGAAGCCAAGTCCTGGGATGGTGGGAGAGTGGACTGAGTCCTCGGGCATTCTGCCAACATACAGTTTTGGGGGCGTGTATTGGGGTAGCTTTTTACCGGGGGTCTGAGGTTTTTTAGAGTCTGATTTCAGAAGAATTAAAGGTCCATAGGCTTTTCCAAAAGGAGCCAGAAAGGTTTCCTTGGATTGGTTGCCTACCTTGAGGGAGACAATATAATGAGAGAGAAATAGCAACAGGATTGTATGGAGAATGAGTTTTAATTTTAACTGACACTCGTCTCTTTGGAGTCGGCTTCTTATCTATAGAATGAGACAGTAGCAACTAAGAGTGATGTGATGTTTTTTTTCACAACAGTGATATAAGGTGGGTAGTGAATCCTCTCGATTGACCACTGAGGAAGCTGGGCCTCCGCATTGGTGGCAGTCACACAGCTTGCACGGCCAATCTCAAAGCCAAGACTTTTGTCTCTAAATCTAGGGCTTTAGCTACTGCGCCTCACTGCCTTTTTTAGATGATTAATGGCTCATCCCCATCACTGGCGTGAAGAGAAAGGGGCTGAGGAGGGCGGGAGGAAGGCAACCCTGTAACTTCCATGTGTGTCCCCTTTTTTCTCCTCACAGCTCTGGCGACCAAACAGACCTATGTCACCTATACCAACCATGCAATTTAGCTGGAATTCCCTGCAGCTACCAGGTTTGAAGAGAAGGAAGAGGAAAAGAAGGAGAGGATGAAAATTTTGTAGTCTCCTGTCCAGACAGGGCTGTGATCTCCAGGCACCCCAGGAGTTGCCTCGATTGTCTTGGGAGCTTGGGGAAGAGGCTTGGTGCTCACAAAGCAAGAACCCCAGTGCCTGGGGGCTGTAGCAGTGCCAGGCCAAGGGGCAGGAGGAAGAGGCCTGGGGAAGCTGCTACTCTGCTCCCGGATCCAGGGTCTTTGACCAATTGTCTTTTCCTGCCCCAAACAATAGGAGGTTATATTCATTTGTGTTAAATCTATTGACTTCTCTTGTTCTCTTCTCTCTTCTGTCTCTGTCTGTCTCTCTTTCTCTTATTCTGTTTATTTCTCTCTCCCCTTTCCTCATCTTCCTCTTTGTCCTCCTCTTCCTTTTTCTCCTCCTCCTTCTTCACTCCTCCTCCTCTTTCTCCTCTTCCTCCTCCTCCTCTTTCTCCTCTATCTCTCCCTCTTTCTCTCTTTTTTTCCTTTTCCCCTTTCTCTCTTTCATCCTTTCCCAATCTTGCCTCTTATCTTTCTTATCTTTCTTCTCTCTACCTTTTTGTCTCTCTCTTTAATCTGTCAATATTATTATTCTGTTCCGGGCCTCAGTTTCTTCCTCCATAAAATGAGGAGGTTTGGGCTCAATGTTCAATTCAGTCTGTGAGTCTTATGAGTTTATATCTTTGTGTCTGTTTGTCTTTTTGTATTTCTTCCTGTCTTGCCTTCTCTCTATTGTCATTCTTCTTTTTCCATCCTCCCTGCCTTCCCTCTCTCTGTCCTGTCTTTTGTTCTTGATGTCTCTCTTATCTTCCTTTCTCTCTCTAACTTTTTGTCCCTCCTTCTGTTTCTCTCCAATTGTTCCCAGTGCTCCATCTTTCTTCCTTTTGCATTTTTTGCTTTCTTGTCTTTCCTTCCCTCCTTCATTTTTGTCTTATTTCATTCCCCTTAATAAATCTTATGTGTTGCAAAAAAGTAAAAGGAACAAAAAAACAAAACAAAACAAAAACAAAAACAAAAACAAATCTCAAGTGTGTTGCAAAGTGCTGAGTCCTCTTGGTGGCCTCTATTTGTGTGACCCAACCCACGGATTGAAGCCTGTCTGTTGTGTGTCCTGCCCGCCCACCCACCTGCCCGCTCACCCACCAACAACACAGAGTTCAGTGCCTGGATGTTTATGATTATTGATGACAATGTGTAGAGCATGATTGTTTTTATACCAAGGACATTTCTAATAAAATAAAACACATGGTTTTGCATCCTGCCTCCTTTGCCCCAAGGCCCTGTAGGAGGACTGCTGCTGATGCTGCAAAGGGAGGGGTGGTACTGGGAGGAAAGGAAGGATTGGTGCCTGGGAGGGAAGGAAGGGGGTCAGACAGTGGGATGGACACCAGCCTTGTGACTAAACTGTTCTGCTGTCACCTACACTGCCTCAGTCAACATCCTCCTTCAGAGACTTGGAATATGGGTAAGGAGGCCTACAGAAACGCTGAGGAGTATCAAGGGAAAGCTAATGACTCTATCCATGCAGAAATGACTCAGCGAGTACTCACTCCCTTGCTAGCTCATTCCCCTTTGCTCATACTCCTTTACTACAGTTAAGATTTTTTCCATTTTGTAGATAAGGGAAATGAGTCTGAAATGAAATAACTTGCATGAGATGCTACAGCTTGACATGCAGTATACAAGGTTCTCTATAAAGTACCTTAAAAGTGGGAAGTTCAGGACCCCATAATTAAGAAACCAGAATGTGAGAATTCTGAGTGTAGCATCCAACCATATAGACATCCACCATCAACTCCCACCCACCCACAGGGATGAAGGGATTTGCCCATGGCTACTATGCTGGAGTCTCCAACCCAGGTCTGACTCAGAGTTCATTAGTCTTTCTACCATTGGTGAAGGGCATCTAGGCTATGCCATGACATCTTGGGATATTTGCCCTGGAATAATAAAAGAATAGGGAAAAACAATATAATTTTCTTCAAGTATATGAAGCCCTGTCATATTTGGCTTAGTCTAAGAAGGTAGAATCAATAAGAAGACCAAGACTAGAGACAGAATGCTCTGCCTCTGTAAGTAAAGTTTCTCGAGAAATAGTTTTCCCAAGCCTTCAGATGTGCTAGAAACAATAATAGGAAGTGCACTAGATGTGGGGATAAAGAGATAGAGACATACACAGAGAAAGGGAGAGGGAGGGAGGGAAGGAGAGAGAGAGAGAGAGAGAAAAGAGAAGAGAGGGGGAAAGAGAGAGAAAGAAAAAGAAAGGGAGAGAGAGGAGACATGGAGAGAAAAACTGAGAAACAGACGGAGATAAGGGAAGGAGTGACAGTCAGGAAGTGAAGGAAGGAGGGGGAGGGGAGAGAGAAAAAGAGATCTTGGGATGTAGATTTATTCTGGCTTTGACATGTAACTTGGGCAATTCTCTATCTCTAAACAGTGCAGTAGGTAGAATCCTTGACCTGGAGCTAGGGAGATCTGAGTTCAAATGTGTCTTCTGAAACATTGCTATGTGACCTGAACAACTCACTTAATCTTTGTTTACTTCAGTTTCATCTCTAAAATGGGATTGTTGTGAGGATCAAATAGGTGAAGTGCTTGGTACTTCACTTAGGCTGGCACATTCTAAGTGCTACATAAATATTAGCCATTATTACTATTACTATAATACTACTACTGTAGTACTAGTAATCTTTGAGCTCCAGTTTCCCGATTTGAAAAATGGGACTAGTGATAACAGTGCTACTTTATAGGGATGTTGTAGGGAAAATGGTGATGAAAGTGCTACTATAAACATTAAGTATGCTTTTATTAGAGGCATCATTCTCTAGTGAGTAATGACCTGGCCTTGAAAACCAGGAAGACACGAGTTCAAGTCTTACCTTTGTGACCCTGGGCAAAGTCCCTTAACCTCTCAGTGTCCCGGGCAGTTCTCTAAAACTGTGGTTTGCCGATTAGCTGCCTGGCTGCTTTGTGGAAGGAAGTCCTTATCAGAAGTTCCCTCTGCCAATGAAATTTCAGTTTTGTCATTTTTCAGTCATGTCCAACTTTTGTGACCTCACTTAGGATTTTCTTGGCAAAGACACTGGACTAGTTTACCATATCCTTCTTCAGTTCATCTTACAACTGGGGAAACTGAGGCAGGCTGACAGAATTAAGTGATTTGTCCAAGGTTTGATAGTAACTCTGAGTGTCTGAGGTCAGATTCCAAATCAGGAAAATGTCTTTCTAACTCTTGTCACTTTATCTGCTGTGCCATCCAGCTGCCCAATGAAATAAGTCCTGTCCAAAAAAATTCTCATCAGAGGTCTTAAAGATTGGATAACCACTCATTGAGGATATTAATAGAGGAGGATTCTTAGTTGTCTTGGGCTAAGAAGGCCTCTTGAGATCCCTAGTGCTTCCTCACCCCAGCCCTGCAGGCTTGCCAACCTCCTTCCCTTAGACTGGAAAGCTTTCCTAGCTCTACTTGTTCAGTAGGAATGACTTCCAGGAGCAGAAATAGACTCTTCTAGCTGAAAGCTGCTTTAGACTTCATGTAGTCCAATTTCCCCATTTTACAGATGAAATAGAAGCTGAGACAAGAAGTGACCAATCAATCCATCAAATACTAGGTGCCTATTGTGTGCCAGACGTGGTTCGGGATTCAGGGAACACAAATATAAAAGTTAGGCAGTTCTAGGCCGTAAGGAATGCGAGGAACCTGGATGCTGGGCATATGTGCTCATAAAAGAGAAAACAGAACATGCATAATGACAGGAAAGGTGAGTGTTCAGGACTGGAAGAATTAAGGCCTCCGGTAGGCCCTTGAACTGAGCCTGAAGGTGAGGAGGGAGAATATTCAAAGACTCTGTCCATCCCTCTCTCCTAAAGGGGATAGAATGGTGAAAGGGAGAACACCGTAGGAGCCCAATCTGGCTGGAGTCCGGAGCATTGAGAGGGACGAATGTGACACCCTGGAAAGGTAAGGGGAGCCAGATTAGGAAAAGTCCAAACAAGGATCCAAACAGCCATCAAGTGAGGAAGCTGAGTCTTGGGATCTTCCAACAACATGGCAGCATTCTTTTTAGTACCTCATTCTGCAATGACCACTCATTTCCCCAAAGGCAGCTTCCTGTGTCCTCTCTCTCAATGACTTGTAAAAACTCAGGCTTCAAAGACTTGCTCCTCTTTTATTCTGTTTTCCTTTAACAGAGATAGGGAAAATGAGGATTTTGTTCAGTTCATCTATCAATCTACAAGTATTTGTTAAATGCCTTCTATATGGCAGGCACTATGATAGGACATGGAAATACAGAAACAACAATGAGACAAGCTTACATTCTATGGAAAGAGACAACATATACAAATCTCTCTCTTCCAACCTTCCTTTCCTCCTTTTTTCTTCCTTCCTCTTTTCCTCCTCCCCATTCTAAGTGTTTTTTGTAACTTTTTAGTGTCTTTTTTCATGTTTCTGAAGCCATCAATCTAATAGTTTTCAGATATGTATTTGTTGATCTTGGGTTATCCGTCTAGTTCTATATATTGTTTATTTATTACCAGCTACATCTGTCTGTCATGGAATGTGTGGCCCATCTTCATGTCCTTTTTAAGGATCTCACAATGTTATTATTTGGTTGGGGTTGGGGGTGTGGAGGAATAGCTCCAAAGCTAGGAAGCTGAATTACCAGAAAGAAAATTATTGAGGCCACAAAAAGCAGCTGAAGTCTGGAAGGAAGTTCTTCACCTTTCCCATGTCCCTCTTCTTCTTTTTTTCTCTCACCTATATGTTTATGAGACCAGGAGTGAAGAGGCTAGAGAGAAAAAAGGACGGAAAGAATGACCTCAGTTGGAGGAGAGAAGAGAGATTAAAGTTGGTTAGAAGTGGAACATATGGGAATATAAGGAATGAATTCAGTAAATCCCATTGACTGACAATGCCCACTCTCTCACCTGATGAAGGGGAAGGGGAGTGTCTTCTTTTAAAAAGCTTTTTATTTTCAAAACATGCAGAGATAATTTTCAACATTCGCCCTTGCAAAGCCTTGTGTTCCAAATTTTTTTTCCCTCACTTCTTCCCCCCTCCCTTAGAAGACAGCTAATCCAATGTTAAACATGTACAATTCTTCTATACATATTTCCACAAATATGCTGCACAAGAAAAATCAGATCAAAAAGGGAAAAAAAGAGAAAGAAAATAAAATGCAAGTAAACAAAAAAAAAGTGAAAATACTATGTTGAGATCCACACTCAGTCCCCACAGTCCTCTCTATCAGTAAAATGGTTCTCTTCATCACACGACCATTGGAACTTTGCTGTTAAAAGGAACCACATCCATCAGAATTAATCACATAATCCTGCTGTTGCTGTATACAATGATCTCCTGGTTCTGCTCATTTCACTCAGCTCATGTAAGTCTCTTCAGGCCTTTCTGAAATCATCCTGTTTCTTATAGAACAAAAATATTCCATAATATTCATATACCACAATTTATTCAGCTATTTTCCAATTGATGGGCAGACACTCAATTTCCAGTTTCTTGTCAGTACAAAGAGGGCTGCCACAAACATTCTTGCACATACGGGTCCCTTTCCCTCCTTTATGATCTCTTTGGGATATAAGCCCAGGAGAAACACTGCTGGATCAAAGGGTATGCACATTTTGATAGCCCTTTGTGCATAATTCCATATTGCTCTCCAGAATGGTTGGATCAGCTCACAACTCCAGCAACAATGTAATAGTGTCCCAGTTTTTCCTCATTCAGAAGGGGAGTGACTTGGCAAAGTGAAGTAGTCTCTCCCTTTCCCCCAACTTTTTGATCATATTTAAGATGGATAAAGGAAAAAAAAGAAAAAGAATGAGGAGAGAGAATATGAAAAGAGAGGAAGGAATACAGAGAAAAGAAAAGACAAGAGAGGAGAAAAGATAGCGAGAAAGAGGAGAGGGGAAGGGAAGCATAAGGAGAGGATATGAGAGAAGAAGAGCTTTTATTAGCATGAGTTTAGATGACAGTATAAAAAAATTGACTGTGAGAGTGTAAAGCAGTAGATTAATTAATATGATCCAGATAAACTAGCTCAGTAAATGCTTGAGGAACACAACATGATAAAATGTGGCTGAGTGGACTTAATCAAGGGAGGTATCTTGGAGAAAGAAAATTTTGAGTTTTGTTTTGTTTTGGTTTTTTTGGCAAGATAATCAGGATTAAGTGACTTTCACAAAGTCACACAGGTAGTAAGTGTCAACTGTCTGAGACCAGATTTGAACTTGAGTCCTCCTGCCTCCAGGGCTGGGTGCTCTATCTACTCTGCCACCTAGTTACCCTTGAACGTTTTTCTTAGAGGAAAGTGAGGTGAGGAGAGTGGCAGAAGGGAGGGTCAGAGAGGGGAATGAGGGCTGGGTAGTGTGTAAGAGAAATCTGACTTAATTAGAACCACAGGGCATCTATTGAGAAAGGATGAGGTGAGAATTAAGGTGGGCTTTGGCCATATTGAACAAAATTATCGGAGAGCCTTGAAAGCCTGGCTGAAAAATTAGGGTTTGATTAAATAGCACTATGGAGAATCACAGTGGAATTATCCAAATCCCACATCTGTCTCTACCTTAAGACAGTTGTAGTCCTCCTAGAAGATTAAAAAAAAGTTAAATTATTTTTTAAATCACATAAAATATTTTATTTTAAGTAGGATGGAAGACTAGCCACGAAGCTCCGGGATTGGGGAGAAGATAGGGAGAACGCTAGATACTGCACCTTTACTAGTTTAGAGGGTGGTTTGATAGTAACCCAGATGGAATGCCAAACCTCTCTAGCACCAGGTTTTGCCCCTATGGGGCACCTCTACTAAACTGTCTTCTCTCCCTCCCTTCCAGATCCAGCCCTCAACCTCCACTTCCCTTCCAACCTTCACTGCCTTCTATAAGGACTATTTCCAAGGACAGTTAGAGTGGATCTCTGCCACACCTTGCCCCCTGTCTCTAGCTCTGAGCCATTCAGGAGCATCTTTCTGGAAATGAAACAACATGATGAAGCACAAAGAAAGAGACAGAGAGCTCTTAAGACTGACATTATTGTTGCTTATTCTGAGGCAATCTCCTAACTACCTTGACTACAGCTAATAATAAAAGCTAGTATTTATATATCACGTTAGATCTGCAATACAGTTTACAAATATTACCTTACTAAAGTGTCACAATCATCCCACAATGTAGACGCTGTTATTATCCCCATTTTATAGATGAGGGAACTGAAGTGTTTTTGCTAGTATCAAATAGCTAGTAAGCATCTGAGGCACAGATTTGAATCCAGGTCTTCATAATACCAAGTCCTGCATGCTTATACTTGGAGCCATCTGGTATTTTCCTCATCTCCTTCCCAGCCTTTAGCCGATTGTTCAATCCCCTCAACTCCCTGACTTCTACAATGCCCTTCCCTTGGTATGAACTGCCTCGTGGGGAGGAGAGGAGGAGAAGAAGGAAAAGAAGAGGGACTATCAGAAAAAGATTGTAGGGAGATGCTGAAGGATGAAGGCATTCTCCTTGTGCCAGGGAAGGATAATAAATCACACAAAGTGTGACTATTTCTGTTCTTCCCAACTTTGACCTAACACTTCCCCTCCCCACTTTGTCTCGACTGAGAGTTTACTGCCTCTATTCTTTGAGCCCCTTTTTGTCTTTTTTTGCTGGAGAAAGAAAACAGCAGCATCCAGCTAGGAGCCCTCCTGACTTGCATATATTAATATATAGTTCAATAACTGTTGGCTGAATCAATGGTCTTCCATTTTAACCTTGTCCTCTCCTACCTTCACTTCCCTCCTTTTCCTCTCTCCCTCCTTCTTCCTATCCTTTTAACTTTCCCCTCGCCTCTCTTCCTTCTTTATATTTTATCACTATATTTCTTCGGTATCCTTTCTCTTTTCTTTCTCTTAATTTTATTTATCCCCATTCTTTTTGTTTTTTCTACATGAGTTTCTTGTCATGTCTCTTTTCTCTCCCTTGATTCTTCTCTTCTTCCTACCTCCCTTTTCTATGCCTCTTCTCTGATCTCATTTCACGTTTCTTCCCTCTCCCCTCCCCTTTAACTCTGCCTCTTTTCCCTCTCTTTTTTCTTCTCTCCTCCTCCTCTTCCCTCTTTCTTATCTCCTGCTCCCTCCCCCTCTCCCTCCTCCCTCCTCCCTTTTTCCCTTCCTCCCTTCCCCTCTCTTACACACACACACACACACACACACACACACACACACACACACACACACACACATACACTTTCTGTCTCTGTCTGTGTCTATCCTTCTCTCTGTCTCTGTCTCCCTCTGTCTCTGTCTCTCTGTCTCTGTCTCTGCCTGCCTGCCTGTCTCTCTCTCTTTCTCTCTTCCTGTCTCTCTACCTCTCTGCCTCTCTCTGTCACACACACACACACACACATAGCACCTACCCCCACCCTAGGGCTCTCTCCCATCACATGCCACCCCACATATGGCAAAGCCAGTGAATGGCAGATTGTGTTAAAATCTCACTTAGGCGGCAAAAGCTGCAATTAGCATCTAATGAGGCTTCTGCTTTATTTTTAGGTAACCTCCGAGTCCCTGCCTGGGTAATTTAGCCCCACCACCATTGCTTGGAGATAATTAAAGTATGTCACCATAATTTGCTTTTTCTTAAAACAGCCCCTAATTTTGTTTTTATTGCGAGTGAGGGGGAAAAGGAGAGGCAGGAATGAAAACAAAGAAAGGGAAGGAAGGAGTGGAGATCCCCAAGGATCAAGTCTAGTGGGGATTCCCAGATAAGACTTTCTTTCCCATCCCTGTTCAGTCAAAAAGCCTGCAACCCACCTTCCCAATGGCCTGAATAACTTTCCCAAATTCTGAAAAGTTGGCTCAACTTTTTGACCTCCACTTGCATGGGAATCTCTGACCTCCCAGCTTCCAGTTGGGGCTACCATATGGTCACATATAGGTCTTAGTTTACTCTTCTATAAAACGAGGTAGTTGGAGTTGATTGTAACTGACATCCTGGAACCGTAGATTTAAATTTGAAAGGGACCCCAGAGGGCTTGTAAGCATCATATTCTTTATTTTTATTGATGAGAAAACTAACTCTAAGGGAGAATAAATGAATTGTCCTGCGTAATACAGGTACCGAGTGGTAAATCTGGGATTTGAACTCAGTTCCCTGACTCCAAATTCAGTGCTTTCCCCATTGCCCCATGTTTATTAAAGACCCTTCCAGCTCTAAATATCTCATTCTAGATTCTTTCAGTTCTGAGATTTCATGAAAAGCAGAAAATTGTCTTTAGATTTCTTGCACTTCTTGCAATTCTTTCTCTCTGGGGTCCGTGGGCTGTCCAAACTTCATTCTCTCCTTTTCCTTCTAAATAAAGCTACTCTTAGGGAAGTTTCTACTCTCAGACATTGATTTCTATGGAGTAATATTAAACCACAGTCTGCCTTCTTCTAGGTGTGTCTCCATTTTTAACTTCCTCTCAAACACATGTTCTTTCACAGAATCACAGGCTTTCTTTTCTCCAGGCCTAGGTTTCTTCAACTGTTAAATGAGGGAGTTAAATTATTTTAAAAATGTAACTCAGTGTTCACAACCGAACATTTTCTCTCCTGTTTCTCTAATGCCACCCATTGAGGAGGGAAGAAAAACAAAACCACTTATAAATATATACAATCATACAAATCATATAAATATATATGATTATATAAATATACAAATAATACATATATAATTATACACACACATATATACATAATCAAGTGTCACAAACTTAACTTTGGCCATGCCAAAAAAGGAAAAGAAAAAAAGAAAATAGGTATCTATCTATGCTCTAAGTCTATCAACTTTCTATCTGGTTAGTGGATAGTATGTCTTATCATGAATTTTTTGGGTTTGTAGTTGGTCATTGTGTTAATCAGAATTCTTAATTTTTTAATGTTGTTTGTTTGTCTACATAATACTATTATTATATAAATTGCAAAAATCCCCTGATTCTGCTCATTTCATTTTATATCAGTCCATATAAGTCTTCCCAGGTACAGTAATATTCCATCATCTCAGGGCAGCTAGGTGGCGCAGTGGATAGAGCACCAGTCCTGAAGTCAGGAGGACCTGAGTTCAAATCTGACCTGAGACACTTCACACTTTCTAGCTGTGTGACCTTGGGCAAGTCACTTAACCCAATTGCCTCAGCCAAAAAAACCCAAAAAAACAAAAAAACAAAAACAAACAAAAAACAAAAAAAAAAAATTCCATCATTTCTACTGATCACTCCTCAAATGATTGACTCTGTTTCCAATTCTTTTTCATCATGAAAAAAAGCTGCTAAAATATTTTTTATACATATGGGTTCTTTTCCTCTTTCTTTATTCTCTTTGAGATATAGACCTAGAAGAGGAAAGGATAAATACAGCTATATACAGCATCAAAGGATATATATGTTTAATAGCTTTTTGGTTATTAATTCCAAACTGCTAGTCTGCTGGAATAGTTCACTGATCCATGAAGTATGCATTAAAATATCCCTCCAACTCTTGTTATTTTTCTTTTTGGTCAACTTTGCCAATCTGATAGGTTTGAAGTGGCATTTCAGAGTTATGTTAATTTGCATATCTCTGTTTATTAATGATTTAGGAAATTTTTTTGAAATGGCTACTGATAACTTGGATTTCTTCCTTTTAAAACTGTTCATATCCTTTGACCTATTTTTTAAAATCAATTTATGAATAGCTTTTATTTTTATGAATTTGACTCAATTTTCTTATATTTCTCAGAATTGAGATCTTTATCAGAAAACTTTGCTGCAAAGATCACTGCCAATTTACTATTTCTTTAAAAAATTTAGCTGCATTGATTTTATTTGCATATAAACATTTTAATTTTATGAATTCAAAATTGTCCTTATTACCTTCTGTGAACCTAGTCACAAACTCTTCCCTTATCTAATCTAGGTAATTCCCCTTTCCCCATGATCCTTTAATTTGTTTATGAAATCATCTTTTAGGTCTAAATCATATACTCATTTGGAACTTATCTTGTTATATACTGAATTATGATTAATAGTCTTTTCAGCATCAATATTAAGCATGGAGAGGCCCATTGTTGCTTGGTCACTAAGTGATGGATTGGTTTTTTTGGCAATGGCAGCTTTTTAATTATCTGCCGAGGCCTGTTAGGATCATAAGATTTAGAGCTGGAATAGAACTTAGAGATCTCCTGGCATTAGCCTCTCACTTGGCAGGGTTAACCGGTGTATCGGGTCAAGCACTTGATTTTGTATCAGTAAAAACCTGGGCTCAAATTCTTGCTTTGGCATTTACTAGCCATGTGATCCTGGAAAAATCTCTTTACTTTACCTAAACCTTGGTTTCTCCTCTGTGAAATGGTAACACTATTTGCATTTTTACCTCAAAGAGTTGTAAAGAAAGTGCTTTTGTAAATCTATAAGCCTTCTGGGAAACACGAGCCGTTGCTGTTTTTTAGAGGTAGAATTACTGGTCCAAAAAATGAAGCAGTTTGTCCATTCACACAGGTAGTCCTCGCTCACATCCCGTGTCCTCTGATTCCAAACTTTGTCTACCACCGATGCTTAAGCACATTGTGCTGCCTCTGACACACACTGGCTTTGTGAACTTGAGGTAGTCTCTCAGTTGCCCAGAAGGTGCATAGAGGACATATCCTCATCTGGGAGTCCCCTTTGAAGTTAAAGGCCCAGTTCTTATTCCCTTAAGCATATTGATTGCTGAGTTGTTTCCACTAAAATCTTCTTGATTATGACATGGATAACTTTTCATATCCAGATATCTTGGAAAGCAGTGCCTGGCATAAGCTCAGATTCTACCAAGCCAGGACGATTTCCAGGACAGGACTGACAAAATGAGGAGTATCTCTTGTTTTTCAGTGAAAGTTGATAGAGGCTCATTACTAGAGAATTAGTCTCTGGAGGATAATTTGGGGAGGGGGGAGAACATACAAGCTCATACAATTATCTACAAAAACCCAACACAGATTTTTTTGAAGTCCTGAAGTACAATAGACCATCTCCAGGAAGCTTTATCTCATTTTGACTTTAGAGAGGTCCATTCATTTACTTAGGTTATATTTTTACTGGAGTTATCCAGACCCCTCTCTCCATATAGTTAGGGGCTTCCAAGACCAAAGGCTGACAACCTCTACCTGAGTCTCCTTGGATACAAAAACCCTGAAAATGCTAGTCTGAATTCACTACAGATACAAAGGAACTTTTTATTAATCTTAAGAGAGGAAACTTAAAATAAGAAATAAGAATGAAATAAATGAATATGGAGGCACACTATCATAATAGTTCTTTTATATGACACTCTCCTTACAACAGTCCCATGCGGCAGATAGTGCAAACATCACTATCCACAGTTAACAGATGATGAAATTGAGACTCAGGGAGTTAATTTGCTCAAGAAGTACCACATTCGGGCACTGAAAAGAAGGCATTTTCTGTCTAAGCAGGTGCCTTACTATTTCTCATCCGTGATATGATAGTCTCACAAATATTCCAGGCCAGCATCCCCTTCAACAGGTGAGGACAGAAAAATAAGGTACTTTGTTTCACTCCATTTTTATATCTAGGCTTATTAGTCAATTATTGACTTGTATTGGTCTCACCTAGTCGCAGCTCCCTTTAGGCGAATTGATGTTTTTAACATTTGCCCAGACCTCAAGTTCATCTTTTAAAATGTTGTTTAATTAGATAATTAAATAAGTAAAATCAAAGCAGCTTTAGGCACATGAGTCATCAAATGCACCATTCCAATTACCTCTCAAATTTAATCCCAAGGGGAAAATCCCCCTTCCAGGTTGGAGTCTGTTTTTTCTCCTGAGCATCCTGAACTATGGGGAAAGCCAACTTAGATGTTTAGTACCTTATTTAAAAAATATCCTGCCTCTCAGTAGAGTGGGAACAAGACACAGGAAGTTTGACTCACAGAAGGTTGCCACATGGGGACTAGGGAAATTTTTTGATCATTCTGGTGGATACAGTTTCATGAGCGAAAAAAAAAAAAAGACATTTGGATCACTAAATCCAGAGTTTGAAAGCTTCTAGGTCCCAGAAACTGCTATTCATCAGTCTGGCTTATGTTCCTGTCTGCCCTTAAAATCCCAGCTCTAGAATGGGGGAGCTGTTTAAATAAACCAAAAGATAATGCTGCAAGAGGCACCACTGGTTGTCACAGATCTGGCACTGACAAGGGAAAGAGGACAGTGTGATTGTGTTATAATCCCTACTGACATTTCTTTCTCCTGTCTTCCTCCACCTTCCTCCACTGATCTTGTGTTCTTTGTCAAATGAATCTGGGCTATACTGAAACTAAATATAACTGGAAAATGGAGTCGGAGGGAAAAGCCATTCCTAATGTCTCCAATATATCTCCTGTCTTTTTTTTTCTTTTAAACTATAGGTATACTTTTTCTTAAGATCAAACCTTAGGAATAGAGTGACATCTAAGCATTTCAGGCACCAGGCTCACAATCTAGATGTTTGCTTATGCTCTTCACTATCTCCCATCCCCCACATCCAATTTGTTGCCGAGTCATGAGATTTTACCTTCATCACATTTCCTCCTAGATGCCCCCATCTCTCTTCTGATACTGCCATCATTCTGGTGCAAACCTTTATCCCCTCACTCTTGGGCTATTGCAGTAGCCTGCTGGTGGGTCTGTCTGTCTGCAGTCTCCCTGCTCCAGATTGTCCTCCACCAAACTGTCAAAGTGCCCTTCCTCAAGTGCACATCTGATCATGTCACTCCCCTATCAGCAAACTCCACTGGTTCCCTGTCACCTCCAAGATAAACCATAAAAGTTGTTTGGCATTTACAATTTTTCCTTCTACATGGGCACTACAGATTACACTGAAGATGACTGGTCATATAAGCTTATATGTGAGCCGGGAGAAACTGCCAGACTAGGGGATTATAACAGCAATAGAAGACAAAAAACACTCTATTCTCTTCTCTCTCTGTCTTTCCTCTCTTTCATTCTCTATGTTCTTTCTCCCCTCTCTGTCTCTCTCTGTCTCTCTCTCTGTCTCTCTGTCTCTCTCTCTCTCTGTCTCTGTCTCTCTCTCTCTCAATCTCTCTCTCTCTTCTCTCTCTCTCTCTCTCTCTCTCTCTCTCTCTCTCTCTCTCTCTCTCTCTCTCTCTCAATCTCTCTCTCCCTCTCCATTTCTCTCTCTCTCTGTCTCTCTCTCTGTCTCTCTCTCCCTCCATTTCTCTCTCTCTCTCTCTCTCTCAATCTCTCTCTCCCTCTCCATTTCTCTCTCTCTCTGTCTCTCTCTCTGTCTCTCTCTCCCTCCATTTCTCTCTCTCTCTCTCTCTCTCAATCTCTCTCTCCCTCTCCATTTCTCTCTCTCTCTGTCTCTCTCTCTGTCTCTCCTTCTCCCTTTCCCACTCCCTCTCCTTCTTCCTCTCACACCCCTTCTCCCTCTTCCTCTTCCTCCCCTCTCCTTCCTCCTCTCTACCTTCCTCTTCCATATTGGAATTTTTCAAGCCATGTAGTTCTTTTAACTTATAATCAAAGGTGAGAGGAATTTCCTTCCCTTCTCTAAAGCTACAGAGGTGGCACAAAGTCCAAGCCAGGAGAACATATGCTTACCTGGGCAAGCACAAGCAAGGAGTCAAAAATTCTGAGAATAATTATAATAACTAACATTTCCATAGCACTTACTATGTGCCAGGCACTGACTTAAGTGCTTTATAACTATTTGTTTTTTTAATTTAAAAAATTCAAAATTTTTTTTATTTTAAACATTCTTTTCTTTTTAAAATTCCAAATTCTCTCCCTCCCTCCAACCCCCTAATCCCTCCAACTACTGAGAAAGCAAGCAATATGATATCAATTATACATGTAAAATCATGCAAAATATCATTAGCCACATTTTAAAAAGTGCTTTACTCATTATTTCATTTCATTTTCACAAGACTATCACACCCCTCCATGTCATACAGCTAGTAAGTGTCTCAAGCCAGATTTGATTTCAGGTCTTCATGGATTCTGGGCCAGTGATCTGCATGTTAGTTGAGAAATGAATGGTTCTAGACCTAGTGGTGGCCTTGTGAATTTGAAAGGTCAGAAGTTTTGGAATTGGATGCTGATTGCCCAGGGAGAGCTTATTGCCACAGCAACACCACTTCTGAGGTGATGCTACAGCTACCAAGTCTAAAAAAACAAGCAAGCTCTTGCTTTAGCTGGCCAGGAGATCTAGACCTTGTGAGTTACTCAGTCAGTGTAGGTATGGGATGAATGTGAAATATCTATTTCATCAGTCCCACAAAATTGTTTTTGCCTTTTGGTAAATATAATGCTTGATGGATTATTGTTTTATGTTTCTGTATATGTTCATACTTATGAGTCTTTTGTGATTTAAGCATTTTCCATGGTTGAGAAAATAAACCACTCTCCTCTACCTGATATTCATATTTTATATTGAGTACCTCTGCTGGAAGGTACCCTGTTATCCGCTCTTCAGGGAGATCCTGGATATGAGATATATCTAAGCTTCACTTTAGAGATTTCCCCAGAATTTCTTCATGGTGAGAGCAATAAGCTAGAGAGACATTTTGAAAGAAGCCTGAAAAAGCTGCCAAGATCCCCTGGACCAAAGTCACCATATACATACCTTTACACTTTGTAAATTCAAGAAGATGGGGAATATAGGGAGCATGCTAAAAATCTGTTGGAAAATATATTTTGAGAATTACAAAGGAAAGAAGCCAAAGGATATTTAGACTACTCAAAAGTAATATGAACCTAATTCCTGTGGACTTTCATCAAGAAATCCAAAAGATGCTAGAAATGGCAAACAACAAATAATATCCCCCAAAATAAAGTAGTTCTTAACATCAGGAAATGACTGGCTTTTGATGGAATGTATTTCTGAATCAGTTCTCTGTAATCAGATGATCCCAGTTATAGCTTCTATACAGAAAACTAAAAGACAAGTTTAGTACATAAAAATAGCTCCAACCTGTACTCAAAGGATGTATGAATGCTTAAAAATGGGAAGTAGATTGATTGTCATCGTGTCCTATAAGTAGTGAAAAGCAACAAGGCATCTCCAAGAGTCCAGAAATCATTCTAGCCATCAAATACTTATTTTCCTTGCCATGGGGGGAGACATGGCAGCCAAGGGGAACACCAACATAAGTATAAACTCATCTACAAAATATTACAGAGGATGATAGAAAACTATGAGCAATATTTCCTCACAAAACATGGAAAACCATGGAAGGGGAAACAGATGTAAGAGAAAGCTTAGTCTAAGATTCAGCTAATCCAAATTATCCCAAGAGCATTTATAGATGAGACTGAAAAGAGGACAAAAGTTGGCACAAAGTGAAACATTTGTCAGTGTTTCTATAGTGATCTATTCTAATCAACAATGATAGCAGAACCAGCACATTTGGACTTTTAGCACCTCAGTGCTACGTGAGGAAGGAGAAATTGTCCTAAAGAAGATAAAGATGAAATTAGCAGGAGAAACGGAACCAGACTAAGTTAGAACACAAGGAACTCATCCCAGAGGTAATACAATTTTGAAAGCATTGAGCTGTTTAATTTTTAAGTTATCTCAAAGAAGTGAAGTTATCAAATGACTAAAATAAATCAGATGACACTTTTTAGGCAATGAAAAGGACGTTAGCAATTATCTACCCATATGCTTTCTTTCTCATGTCTATAATATTTTTATAAAAATGATCTACACATTTATTGAGGGCATTTTGATGAAAATATGAGAAAGGAACAGGCAGGCTTTCCCAAATTGTTTTCTACACCAGAATATGTTTGTAGTTACACAGTTGATTGAAAGACATAGAAAATACAAGATTCTGTTGTATTAAAAGGAATTTCACTGATTATAGCAGAAGTCAAATTAAAAATTTTAGTTCACCTCCTAAGAAGTGTCTCTTGTATATATATTAATCATAGAAGATTCTTTGCTAAGTACAGCTGCAGAGACAATTTTGTTTAATGATCCTCTGATTATCAGGGTGGTACTTGGGGTTACCTCCTCTAATTCTCCCAGATCCCCCAGAAAAGGCTACATGGCTGTATTCTAATGCTTTGTTCTGGGCCTTTTTCTCCCTCCACATCTATTAGTGACCTCATCAGCTCCAGTTATCCCCACGCTGATGACTGTCATATCTATATTTCCAGCCCTACCTTTTTTTCTGAGGTCTAGTCCTGAATCATTGCTTACAATTTTTCAAATTACAACATTATCCCTTGCACTCACTTCTGTTCCAACTCTCCCCCTGTTTCCCCTCCCTCCTCCACCCCCTCCCCTAGATGGCAGGATGTCCCATACTTTAAATATATTAAAGTATATCTTAAATACAATATATGTGTACATATTTATACAGTTCTCTTGTTGCACAAGAAAAATCGGATTCACTAGGCATGGACTCACACAACACCACATACTAAGATAAGATCAAAATGGGTCCAAGATTTAGGCATAAAGCTTGAGATCATAAATAGATTAGAGGAACAGAGGATAGTCTACCTCTCAGACTTGTGGAGGAGGAAGAAATTTGTGATCAAGGAGAACTAGAGATCATTATTGATCACAAAATAGAAGATTTTGATTACATCAAATTAAAAAGCCTTTGTACAAACAAAACTAATGCAAACAAGATCTGAAGGGAAGTAACAAATTGGAAAAACATTTTTACAGTTAAAGGTTCTGATAAAGGCCTCATCTCCAAAATATACAGAGAATTGACTCTAATTTATAAGAAATCAAACCATTCTCCAATTGATAAATGGTCAAAGGATATGAACAGACAATTCTCAGATGATGAAATTGAAATTATATCCACTCACATGAAAGAGTGTTCCAAATCACTACTGATCAGAGAAATTCAAATTAAGACAACTCTAAGATATCACTACACACCTGTCAGATTGGCTAAGATGACAGGAAAAAATAATGATGAATGTTGGAGGGGATGTGGGAAAATTGGGACACTGATGCATTGTTGGTGGAGTTGTGAAAGAATCCAGCCATTCTGGAGAGCAATTTGGAACTATGCCCAAAAAGTTATCAAACTGTGCATACCCTTTGACCCAGCATTGCTGCTATTGGGCTTATATCCCAAAGAAATACCGAGGAGGGGAAAGGGACCTGTATGTGCCAAAATGTTTGTGGCAGCTCTTTTTGTAGTAGCTAGAAACTGGAAAATGAATGGATGTCCATCAGTTGGAGAATGGTTGGGTAAATTATGGTATATGAATGTTATGGAATATTATTCTCTGTAAGAAATGACCAGCAGGAGGAATACAGAGAGGCTTGGAGAGACTTGCATGAGCTGATGCTGAGTGAAATGAGCAGAACCAGAAGATCATTATACACTTCAACAATGATACTGTATGAGGATGTATTCTGATGGAAGTGGATATCTTCAACATAGAGAAGAGCTAATCCAGTTCCAATTGATCAATGATGGACAGAATCAGCTACACCCAGAGAAGGAACACTGGGAAATGAGTGTAAACTGTTTGCATTTTTTGTTTTTCTTCCCAGGTTATTTTTACCTTCTGAATCCAATTCTTCCTTTGCAACAACAAGAACAACAAAATCCAGTTTGCACATATAAATATATATATATATATATATATTGTATCTAGGATATACTATAATATATTTAATATGTATGGGAATGCCTGCCATCTAGGGGCGGGGGTGGAGGGAAGGAGGGGAAAATTCAGCACAGAAGGGATAATGTTGTAAAAAATTACCTATGCATGTACTGTCAAAAATGTTATAATTATAAAATTAATAAAAAATTAAAAAAAATAAAGAAAAGTTGGATTCAGAATGTAAAAATAACCTGGGAAGAAAAACAAAAATGCAAGTAGTCCACACTCAGTTCCTAGTGTTCCTTCTCTCGGAGTAGCTGATTCTCTTCATTACTGAACAATTGGAACTGGTTTGAATCCTCTCATTGTTGAAGAATGCCACGCCCATCAGAATTGATCATCATATAGTATTGTTGTTGAAGGGTATAATGATCTCCTGGTCCTGCTCATTTCACTCAGCATCAGTTCATGTAAGTCTCTCCAGGTCTTTCTGAAATCATCCTGTTGGTCATTTCTTACAGAACAATAATATTCCATAATATTCATATACCACAATTTATTCAGCCATTCTCCAATTGGTGGGCATCCACTCAATCCCCAGTTTCTGAACCTACAAAAAGGGCTGCCACAAACATTTTAATTGCCTACAATTTTTGATCTGGATATTTATATCAAACTTAACATATCTGAAATTGAACCCATTATCTCGTGCTTCCACCTTCTCATTCCACCTTTCTTCCTAACTTCCTTATTTACTCAGGTTCGAAACCTCACTGTTATCCAATGAGATGTCAGTTGCCTATCTTGTGCCTTCCATTACATCTTTTTCACCTTCTGTCTTCTCTCCACCCACAGAGTCATCATCTTCTAACTGGATAATTGTTGTTGTTCATTTATTTCAGTCATATTCATCTCTTAGTGACCCCAATTGGAATTTCCTTGGCACCCCTGGGGTGTTTTGCCATTTCTCCAGCTCATTTTGTGAATGAGGAAACTGAGGCAAATAGGGTTAGGCGACTTGCCCAGAGTCCCACAGCTAGTTTGAAACTAGAGTTGAACTTGGTAAAGTGAATCTGACTGACTCTCCACCAGGCATTCTATCTACTGCACCATGTACCTGCCCAAGTGGACCATTGCAAGAGCCTTTTAATTGACTCTCTGTCTCTCCATCCCAGCTAGCCTATTGTAACATCTCTAGTCATAGATAGTCATCCTATCTTAGATATTTACTACCTGCACAATCTAAAGCAAATCACCTTATCTCTCTGGGCCTCAGTTTCCTTATTTTGTTAAAAAATTAGGATTGGACTAGCTGACCTGTGAGGTTATCTGGGATTCTAGGAGCCTGCAGGTATAAGGAATGATACAGCTTCAATAGTTCCCTTGTAACCATAGAATGCCAAGGGTCCTAATGGAAGGCATTGACCCGATCCTCAAGGGAGGATTTTATGTGAGGACACAGGCAAGAATTATCTGGATTTATAAGGCATTCATGGATTGCCAAGATGCTGTTGGAGAAAGATTCAATCACATCATTGAGACCACTGAGTCAGTGAAATGTTGAAGTATAATCAAAAGGTTTTTGTGGGGATCAGCTGAGGTATATATGGAAGGCACTCCACACACATCCTCAGACAGCATCATACAAGGTCAAAAAAGGTCAATTCTTAGAAAAGATTACAAGTTACAAGAGCTTCGAGGAGGAGGATCCTGATCACATATGACTGGTAATCTGGTTAAATGTTTATGAAAGAGACAGAGATCCGAGTTAAGACTGAGCTGTGGTCTTAGAGAGAAAAGACTTAAATCTAACACTTAACTAGTCATCTAACCCATATTTGCTCCCTGAATGGACATCATTAAGTTTCTACATTTATCAAGTGAAAGTTGTTGTTCAATGTTTTTTTGTTATTGTTGTTTTTTTTGTTTTTGTTTTTGTTTTGTTTTTTCAGTTTTATCCAGTTTTATCTGTGACCTCATTTGGGGTTTTCTTGGGAAAGCTACAGGAGTGATTTGTCATTTCCTTTTGCAGCTCATTCTATAAATGAGGAAACTGAGGCAAATAGTGAAGTGACTCCTTCAGGGGACAAGTGTCCAAAGTCATGTTTGAACTCAAGTCTTTCTGACTCGAGGCCCAGTACTCTATCCGCTGTGCCGCCTAGCTGCGCCTAGTAAAAGGGTTGCACTAGCTGTTCTCTGAGGTCCTTTCTAGTTCCTTTCTGAATCGCTTGTTCCTTTATCCAGCAAAGATATCTAAGATAGCTTTGTGAAGCTATGTGCAAGGAACTATACTGGGTGCTGAAAATATGAGAAAACAAAACCAAGCAAAACTAGTCCTTGCCCTCAGGAAGCTTACAATCTAATAGAATCAGTCAATCAAAAAACATTTATTAAGTACCTACTATTTATGCCAAGCACAAAGAAGGGCAAACACCAGTCTCTGCCTTCATGGAGCTCACAATCTAGTGGGGAAAGACAATATACAAATCAATTAGCAATATATACGAAATAAATTGAAAGGTAATCTCAGGGGAAAGGTCCTAAGACTAAGGCCTGGGAAAGGCTTCTTGTTGAAGGTAAGCATGTAGTAGATATGTATGCTTAGGGTCATTTGAAGAGAGACAGAACAGTAACAACTAATGGGACTAGAAAAGGCCACTAATGATTGGTCAGAGATGAGCTGGATTAAGCTGTATATTCTAAGAGGCATACATAAAGATGAAGTGCATTCCAGGCATATAGAGCAACTTGTTCCCTATGGGTACAAGGGAAGTAGAATATTAAATCCAGGGATCTGAGAATAGGTTTATTTGGCTGGAAGGTAACTTCCTAGCTTGCTAGACTTCTTATAGATGGTCCTGGTTGCTCCAAGAACTCAATCTTTGGGTTCTGGGCCTTTTCTCTGGCTATTCCCCATGCCTAGAATGGTTCCTTTTCCGGCTCCCTCCAACTTTGCCTGTTAACTTCCCTGGTTTTCCTTAAATCCCCACTAAAATCCCATTATTTAATGGAAGCTTTCCCTTCTTTATTCATGTGTCTTTCTTCTATTTGTTAATTATTTCCTATTTATCCTTTATATAACTTTCTTCACATATTTTTTTGCCTGTTGTCTCAGCCATTTGACAGTAAGCTCTTTGAGGGCAGGGATTGTCTTTTGCCTCTTTTTGTATTCCCAGCTGAGTGCCTGCTTAGCAAATGTTGATTGATTGATTGATTGAAGGGAAGTATGGAAGAAAACAAACAAAAAGCTGGAGAAGTAGTTTGGAACCTGGCTGTGAAGGGTTTAATAAGCTTAGCTAAGAATTTACATTTTATCTTAGAAAGCTTCTAAGATTTCTTGACTAGAGACCAAGTAAGACTACCACAGAAGTCCAAGCAAGAGTAATTAGAGTCTGAACTAGGATGATGGCCATGGGAGTGGAAAGAAGGGAATAAATGGATGAGGGATGATGAAGATGGAACTGATAATTCTTAGCCATTGAGTAAGGAAAGGAAGCTCCCAAATTGTGACTATAAACTGAGGGTAATAATACTTTCATGGGATTAATATGATGAAAAGTCCTTATATATGGAAATGGCATTTATTAGGATTTCAATAGATGTGTAGGGTCAAATAAGAGAGGAGGGGATGACATTCCTGGCATTTCTCCATGAAATCTTTTTCCTTTTTAAAATCCCTCTCTTGCCCATCAATTGCATTCAAGGAATATTTATTAAACATCTACTGTCCACAAGTTGATATATTGAATGATAGGAAAGTGATTATATAAACATATGTAGCATAAGAACACATATATATCATTTATTTTAAATAAAAAAAGAAGAATAAATTAAGTATAAAGGGGAGGTTCATGCAAGGTTTTAGGAGAAATCTCAGGAAGAAAGATCATTTTTATCTAGGAGAAAGGGTGAGGGAAGATTTTATGTAGAGGAAGATTTTTTGGAGAACATAACACTTGATGTGAGCTTTGAAGGAAGGAAAGAACTTTGACCATCAGTCAATAAACATTTATGTGTACTACAATGTGTACTAAGTGCTGGGATATAAAAAGAAGCAAAAGACAGTTCTTACCTTCCAAGAGTTTACAAGCTAAATGGGAGAGACAACATGCAAACAAATATCTATCTTTATCAATGTATACACACATACCCACATACCCACCCACACCCACATAACCACACACAAGATAAATAGGAAACAATTAACAAACAAAAGGAAGACACTTTAATAAAAGGAGTTAGGGAAGGCTTCCTTACACGTGGATTTTAATTGGGACTTAAAGCAAGTCAGGAGAGCTGGAGGCAGGATTGAGGTGGGTTGGGGGTAGAGCATTCTAGGCATGGAGGACAACTGAAGAAAATGCCCAAAGCTGAGAGATGAGTGTCTTCTTGAAATAGCCAGGAGGTCAGTGTCACTAGATTAAAAAGTACATGTCAAGGGAGCAAGGTGCAAAAAGATTGGAAAGGTAGGAGAGGGCTATACTATGAAGAGCTTTGAAAGTCAAACAGAGCATTTTGTATTTGCTCCTGGAGGCAATAGGAAGTCACTGGAGTTTATTGAGTAGGAGTGGGTGACTTGGTCAAACTTGAACTTTAGGAAAATCATTTTAATTGTAGAATGGAAGATGGATTAGAGCAGGGAGACATCTGAGATAAGCAGACTTGTCAAGAAGCTATTACAATAGTGCAGGTATGTGTGAAGAAGGCCCATACTGGAATACTGGAATGTTGGAGGAGAGAAGGGAATATATTTAAGAAATGTTGCAAAGGTTAAATCAACAGTTCTTAGCATATCGTCTCTGGGGATGAGAGACAGTGAGGGGTTGAGATTGTCAGGTTGTAGGCCTTATCTATAGTGATCAATAGAAGTAGGAGGCAGGAGTAGAAGATGAGTTAGGGAGAGGAGATTATGAATATTGGACATATTGAGTTTAAGATGTCTACTGAACATACAGTTTGAGATGTCTGAATACAATTGGAGGTTCAACACTGGAGGTCAACAGAGAAATTGGGGCAGGATAGATGCATTTGAGAGTTCTCAGCCTTAGAAATGGCAATGAAATCTATGGAAGTTGATGTGATCACTAAGTAAAGAAATACAAACGGAGAAGAGAAGAGGATCCAGGATAGCAAGTGATAGCAAATCCAATCAATCAATATTAATCAATAAATATTTTTTAAATATCCATTAACAAAAAAGAGAAAAATCAGTCCCTGACTGAAAGAAGTTTCCAATTCAAGTTCTGTGGCACAACAGAAAAAGTACTAGATTCAAAATTAGGAAGGCCTGAGTCTGAATCCTACGTCAGGCAAATCTCTGTGCCCAGTTTCTTGTCTGTAAAATAAGTTAGATAACCTCCATGGTCTCTCCCAGCTCTAAATTTAGGATAGCAAAATCACTACGAACAAGTATTCTGAACCCAGGTTCAATCTTGGAGGCTTCTCAATAATTAATGTTTTCCACATTTTCCCTCCACCCAGATAAATCTGAGAACATCTAAATTTAGCTCATTTCTGGCTTTCCCGTAGGGATATTCAAGTAAACTTGCCTGCAAGCAGCAAGTCCCTAATAAACATATGAACATAAAGCCTATTTATTATAATATGTAAAGAGCAGAAATGGGATTCACTCAGCTGACTCCAAGGGAATTGGGCTATTTTCCTTCACAATCCCCAGCAGAATTAGTGTCTGCTCCTGCATAAATTCACCCTACAAATGGGGGAAGTACCAATGGTGTGAGACAAGTTGGGACTGGTTACAGATAATACCTGCATGTGTATTAGCTCTGGTCCTACTTCTCCTATTTCCATACCTCTCATTCTCTGGCCTGTGAGTGCCTAGAGAACTAGTCATTAAATCAGTAAACAAACATTTATTAAACTTTAAGTCCTGTGCTAAGCCTGCAAAGAAAGGCAAAACCCATCATTCCCATTCTCAAGAAGCTCACATTTTAGTGGGGAGATATGAAATCAACTATGTTCAGACAAAATATAGATAATGCAATGGAAGGTCTCAGAAGGAAGGCACTTATAGAATGGAAACAAACAAAAAAGACCTTTTTCAGAATTTTAAGCTAAAATTGGGAAGAAGTCATGGAAACCAGGAAGGCAGAGCATTTCAGGCATAAGTGAAAAGATACCAACAGAACCAAAGGAGAGAAAGTCATGAAGGAGGAAAAGGACAAAGGTAATGACACTGGATTGTACAATACATGAAATCTAGAAATACATGAAGCCAATAAAATAAATAAAAAAGCCAAACAGAGGATTTCACATTTGATTCTGGAATCAATAGGGAGCCACTGGCATTGACTGAGAAGAATCAAGACATAACAGAGTCAGACCTATGTTTTATGTAGCCTATTTTGGCAGCTGAATGGAGGAGAGGCTGAAGTGGGGAGATACTTGAGACAAGAAACCCAATTAGTCACTTATTGTGATAGTCAAGGTCTAAGCTGGTGAGATTCTGCACTAGGATGATGACTACATAAATAGAGAGAAGTGGATGTTTGTGGAGGATGTTCTTAAGGTCAAAATGACACAATGTGGTACAGAATGGAGATGTAGGATGAATATAAGTGAGGAATCACAACATTGAGATTGTGAGCCTAAATTTCAAAAGGGGTGAGGGAGATACATGATGATGAGTTTGAGATGCCTATGAGACATCTAATTCAAGATGTCCAAGGGGACATAGTCTGGAGATGAGGAGAGAGGTCAGGGCTAGATAACTAATCTGAGAATCATCTACACAGAGATACTAAATGAAGACATAAGAGCTGATGAAATCACTGAATGAGATTGTGAGGATCAAGAGCAAAAGAGGACTCAGGACATCACTTGGAAGCCATGGAAGATCTAGCAAAGAAGACTAAAAAGGGGTGGTCAGACATGGAGGAAGAGAGGCAAGATAGCAGCAGTATTTGGAAAATCTAGAGAAGAAAAAGTAGACAGGAGAATATGACAAGCAGTGTCAAAACAATATGAATTTAAAATGAAATATAGAGGTCAAGGAATCCAATCCCCTGCCTTTATAGGTAATTAAAGTTGAGAGAGATTAACTATCTTACTCAATCACTCAGCAAGTAAAGTTCCTGGTTCCATGTCCAGGACTCCACTATTCCAGGTCCTAGCTGTCCTCACATTCTACTTGATGCAGTACTTCCTCAGTTATAAAATCTAGCAGATCTGGTCTTGATAGTGTCCTTATTTTAAAAATTACCAAAAATTGCAAAGGGTGACCCTTTGGAAGTACCAACCACTCTATCATGTAGCTTCCCTTCTTGTTTCTTACAGTTTCTTCCAGGATGGAAGACTTTACGTCCATCTTGGATGCAGGATTATGGGCAAATTAATCTATTCCTAGTCTCAACTGCATATGCCCATTACACAATTATGGAGTATTGGTGTGAGTAAAGATTGAGATCGAGATTGGAGGATAGATGAGAATTCAGCTTGGCCTGAACCTTCGTGAAAGGGAGTTATATAAAATAAGATTGAAAATGTAAGTAGGAATTAAATTGTAGGCTTGCATGCCTGGATCAGAAATGTACTAAGTAATCAATGGAGAGTCATTGAAAATGTGTGAGATTAGAATTAGGAAACTCACTCAGACAACTATCCACAGTTGGAATTGGAGAAGTCACAAGTTAGAGGTAGTAAGTCTGGTTCTAGGGGAATATTTTAGTAATGAACACCTAAGTCAGGCTGATGGCTATGTGAATGGAGAGAAAAGGCTGGACATGACAGGAACTGTATGGGGTAGCATTGACTCAATTTGGCAACTAAAACATATATATAGCATAGTAATATGCAGTTAATTTTAGTAGGTAAGGACATTTCTTTTATTGTAAACATTTTTCCTTTCACTTTTCTTCTTTGTTTTGATTCTCACTCTGGCTATGTCAAGACGACACATCTTCCCTTGCTACCCTTTCCAGTATATCTCATATTTTCATTCAAGGTGGGGGATTGGAATTCCCCTTGCTCTCCATTGCTACTTTCAATTGTCTACCACCATCTTTTCTTTGGGGTTCGTTCATTCAATCAAGATTCTAGTATCTATCATCAACTATATATACTACATATATTATCATCTACTGCCCTCCAGGATACTTTTTCTCAAAAGTTAAATGCCTGGCTCACAGTCTTTCTCTTCTCTCCAATTCCTGCCATCATGCTAAGGAATTTCAGATATACTGATACTTTCTCAAATACCCTAGTCTTAAAGTTCCTCAATTTACTCATTATACATAATCTAGCACTTCATCTTGCCTCATTTGAAAACAATGATGGTCATGTCCTTGATCTGGCAATCGCTCACAAGTATACAATTTTCATGTTTATGAGGCTCTGAAATTATCTTTTCTGATCAGGCTGTCATTAGTCGACCACTCCCTTTTCCTTGAAAAATCCCAAATCCTGTTCTTTACCCTCACAGTGATCTTCACATTTTAACACCTTAGTTTTTTCCCCAGACTATCATCTGTGTACTTGCTACACTCGCCTCCTATTCTCACATTTCAATCACTTAACCAATTTGACTCTATGCTTTACTCTTCCCTTGTGCCCCTTGCCCTGGTGTCAGCGCTGGATTAGTCCCAACATTCTTCAGGACTACCTTTAGTCCTATTCATGTATTTATGAAATGAGGTTTAAAAGGTGCCAATTGAATTCCCTACATTCTGATGCTACATTATGTAAACTGAGCCCTCACTGCAGCAAGGCGATCTATTGACATTTCTTTCTTTTTTTTTTTTTAGTTCCTATTTTTAAAATTAATTTTATAATTATAACTTTTTTTTTGACAGTACATATGCACAGGTAATTTTTTTTTTTACATTATCCCTTGTACTCCCTTCTGTTCTGAGTTTTTCCCCCTTCTTCCTTCCATCCTTCCCCTAGATGGCAGGAATTCCCATACATATTAAATATCTTATAGTATATCCTAGGTACAATATATAAATGTGCAGAACCGAATTTTGTTGTTGTTGTTGCAAAGGAAGAATTGTATTCGGAAGGTAAAAATAATCTGGGAAGAAAAACAAAAAAAATGCTCACAGTTTACACTCATTTCCCAGTGTTCCTTCTCTGGGTATAGCTGATTCTGTCCATCATTGATCAATTGGAATTGGATTAGCTCTTCTCTATGTTGAAAATATCCACTTCCATCAGAATACATCCTCATACAGTATTGTTGTTGAAGTGTATAATGATCTCCTGGTTCTGCTTGTTTCACTCGCATCAGTTGATGTAAATCTCTCCAAGCCTCTCTGTAGTCCTCCTGTTGGTCATTTCTTACAGAACAATAATATTCCATAATATTCATATACCATAATTTATTCAACCATTCTCCCATTGATGGGCATCCATTCATCTTCCAGTTTCTAGCCACTACAAAAAGGGCTGCTACAAACATTTTGGCACATACAGGTCTCTTTCCCCTCTTTAGTATTTCTTTGGGATATAAGCCCAGTAGTAGCACTGATGGATCAAAGGGTATGCACAGATTGATAACTTTTTGGGCATAGTTCCAGATTGCTCTCCAGAATGGCTGGATTCATTCACAACTCCACCAACAATGCATCAGTGTCCCAGTTTTCCCACATCCCCTCCAACATTCATCATTCTTTGTTCCTGTCATCTTAACCAATCTGACAGGTGTGTAGTGGTATCTCAGAGTTGTCTTAATTTGCATTTCTCTGATCAATACTGATTTGGAACACTCTTTCATATGAGTGGAAATAGTTCTAATTTCATCATCTGAAAATTGTCTGTTCATATCCTTTGACCATTTATCAACTGGAGAATGGCTTGATTTCTTATAAATTAGAGTCAATTCTCTGTATATTTTGGAGATGAGGCCTTTATCAGAACCTTTAATTGTAAAAATGTTTTCCCAATTTGTTACTTCCCTTCTAATCTTGTTTGCATTAGTTTTGTTTGTGCAAAAACTTTTTAATTTGATGTAATCAAAATTTTCTATTTTGTGATCAATAATGGTCTCTAGTTCTCCTTTGGACACAAATTCCTTCCTCCTCCACAAGTCTGAGAGGTAAACTATCCTATGTTCCTCTAATTTATTTATGACCTCATTCTTTATGCCTAAATCTTGGACCCATTTTGATCTTATCTTAGTATGTGGTGTTAAATGTGGGTCCATGCCTAGTTTCTGGCATACTAATTTCCAGTTTTCCCAGCAGTTTTTGTCAATAATGAATTCTTATCCCAAAAGTTGGGATCTTTGGGTTTGTCAAACACTAGATTGCTATTTTTATTCACTATCTTGCCTTGTGAACCTAACCTATTCCACTGATCAACTAGTCTATTTCTTAGCCAATACCAAATGGTTTTGGTGACTGTTGCTTTATAATATAGTTCTAGATCAGGTACAGCTAGACCACCTTCATTTAATTTTTTTTTTACAACTTCCCTTGAAATTCTCCATCTTTTGTTGTTCCATATGAATTTTGTTATTTTTTCTAGGTCATTAAAAGAGTTTCTTGGGAGTCTGATTGGTATAGCACTAAATAAATAGATTAGTTTAGGGAGTATTGTCATTATTATATTCTCGGCCTATCCATGAGCACTGAATGTCTTTCAAATTATTTAAATCTGACTTTATTTTTGTGGCAAATGTTTCGTAATTTTGCTCATATAATTCCTGACTTTCCTTTGGTAGATATATTCCAAATATTTTATACTATCAACAGTTATTTTGAATGGAATTTCTCTTTGTATCTCTTGCTCTTGGATTGTGTTGGTAATGTATAAAAATGCTGAGGATTTATGTGGATTTATTTTATATCCTGCGACTTTGCTAAAGTTCTGAATTATTTCTAATAGCTTTTTAGCAGCGTCTTTAGGGTTCTCTAAGTATACCATCATGTCATCGATCTATTCACATTTCTCTGATTAATTCACCAACCCTTGGCAGTAACTTTTCCAACCTTTTCACCCTCCCTTTTAAGAGTTACCTCTGATTACTGTTACTCATCTCATATCACACAAATGCCTTCTGCCATTCTCTCTTCCTTTACTCCTGTTTCACATGAAGGAGTGAGCTTCTTTCTTGCCAAAATAAGTCTCTTTACAAGAATTGAATTCCTTCTCCTCTTTTCTAGCAGCTTGCCCTCTTTATCATTTCTCCTCTTTCCTTTATCTTCATTTCTCTTATCTACTGTCTGCTTCCCCACTATCTATAAACATACCTATATCTTTTCCCCATTCTTAAAAAATCCCCTCACTTCTTCTATTTATCCATCCATCCAGTATTGTCCCTTAGTTATTCTTCCTTTTGTAGCTCCTTGAGAAGACTGTCTGCAACTGATGCTTCCACTTCCTCTTTTTTCACTCTTTTTAAACTCTCTATACCTGACCTTACCATTCAATTGAAACTTTCTAAAGTTACTAGTGATCTCTTAATTGCCAAATC
Source organism: Sminthopsis crassicaudata (assembly GCF_048593235.1). Classification (NCBI taxonomy): domain Eukaryota; kingdom Metazoa; phylum Chordata; class Mammalia; order Dasyuromorphia; family Dasyuridae; genus Sminthopsis; species Sminthopsis crassicaudata. The sequence continues at coordinate 289,228,087 of NC_133620.1, forward strand.
CAGGCCCCTCTTCTCAATCTGTCCTTCTTCCTTGTGAAGACAGGAATGAAGGAAGAAAGAATGATAGTAGACTTCTGGCCAATGTGAGATAAGTAACATGAGATATGGAGGAACTCTTTTTTCTAGTGATTATCTACAATTTATCCTGTGCATAATTTGGTTGTACGTATCTGTTTGCATTTTGCCTCCCTTATTAGAAGGAGTCGCTATCTCTTTAAAGGTAGTGACTATCTTTGCCTTTTATTGAATATCTAGAATTTAGCTCAATGCCTGGCATATACTTTATAAATGTTTATTAACCAATTTACTGGCCTTGATTTTGTGTCTGAGTGAATGGAAAGATAGTGGGAATCATCCATAGAAAATGGGAGATTTGGACGAGAAGGGGGTTGTTTTTTGTCCTTTCTTCCTCTTCTTTTTGTGAGATAATTGGTATTAAGTCTCATAGGGTCACACAGCTAGGAAGTGTTAAGTGTTTGAGGCTGGAATTGAACTCAGGTCCTCCTGACTCCAAGCCAGTGCTCTAGACATTGCACCATCTAGCTGCCCTGTCCTTCCTTCTTGAAGGGTTCAGTGACAATGATATTTTGGTTTTGATGAGGAAAGAAGATAACGAGTTCAGTTTTGTACATGTTGAGGTATCTATTGCAACATCACTGCGAACTGTCCAGAAAATAGCTAGACATTCTGAATTGAAGGAAGTGATGTGAATTTGGATGGAAGCTTCAAAGAGTAATAATTAAAATAGAAAAGTGATAGTAAAGAAAAGACAAGATGAAGACAGGATTTTAGGGAATATCCACATTTAAAGATGCAATGACTGAATGGAGTTTGGAGTACTGGATAAATACATTTTTGGTCTCTTTTTGGGGGAGAGATATTCATGAAGATCTTTCAGACTGGAAGCTCAGAAGATAATCTTTGGTGCTTCTTCCTAGGCATCATACCAGTTGGCCTAAAGGCTGAGTAGGTGAGAGAAGGACTAGCTAGCTCCTTACTTCACCGCCTAGATGCTTTTTTCCCTCTGCTCAGACTTAGCTTCCCTTATTGCCTACATTTAACACCAGCTCTCAACTCTTAACCCCCTTACTAATGCATAAGAATCCCAGAATCCTCAAATTTAGAGTTGAAAAGGATATCAGAGGTCACCTAATTCAATCCCAAGCAGAACAGGAATCCTAACAGCAGTAACCTGACAAATGTTTAAAGGCCTATAATGATGGGGTCTTCACCACCTCTTGAGATACTTTTCCTTGTGTAATGGCATTCCTAAATGATCTAAGATGTAATCACCCACTTGGAAGATATTAAAGCATTGCTTCTGGGAGACTAGAAGACTGGAGTATGAAAGGGTATTTGGGGATGACCTATTATGTGTTTTGGAGAAGCCATTTTCCATGGGCTGCTTACCTGGAATGGTCAAAGTCTTTAAAATATCCCAACAGAAGATTCATGGAGGCTTTTCCTATAGTGGTGGATGGTTAAGGAATATGCTCGTGTTACGTGAGAAGGTGGGGAGGTCCATAGGACTGCTTCCTCTTCCTCTTCTCCTCAGGTAAAGTAGACACAAGATTTATGTGGAATCTTAGCATACCTCTCTATTGTTTCCACTCATTGTATCTGTTTTTGTTTTCTAGGAACAGGAAAATCAAACTTAATCCCTTTTCCATATGAAAGTCCATCACTATGCTCCAAGACTGGTACTTACAATTTCAACGTGATCTGGACTATGATGGTGAGAGGTGGTAACTGTAGAACATTTTCAGAAGAGTTCCTGAAAGCTCAAAATCCGATTTTATTCATATTTTAAAGGCCTCAACTGTTCCCACCTTCAAGACCCACTTCTGCTTTGCTGAACTTTGGGCAACAACCATCTTTGACTTAATAATAATAGCAATTTATATTTGGGAGATAGAGCATGAGGAAGCAAGGCTGAGGCCATGCAAGAATAAGCCTCATTCAAAAGGTGCACTTTAATTAAAAGGGACAGGGGAGTGGTCTTGTATAATAAGAATTTAGCAGTTGAGACACTTTAGAAATCTGTCCTTATCCCCCCCAAATTATCTCAAGTTCCATTTCCAATACTCTGAATCAGTACCTACTCAAAATCATAGCTCGAGTCCCTCACCAGTGTGTTTTACTTTTACCAATCAGCCAAAAGACACTGTAGTTTTTTTTTTTTTTTAAAGATGTTTAATAAAAAAACCATAGCAAATAAAGTGACGAGAAAAGATGTCATACACACAGGTGACATGTTGCTTTACGAGGAGACGTATGTAACCCTGGAATGTATATTCTAATTGATCCCTCCAACCTCAAAGAGTTGCTTGGGGACTGCTTTCACATTGCTCTCTCTTAGGACTCTTCTGAGCATTCTCTTTTGGATATTTTTGAAAGTTGCTAAATTGCCTCCATCCACTAGTCTTTGGTTTTCTGTGCTGTCTCTACCACCAATGGTTTGAGTGAAGAGCTTGAAAAGCCTCTCCTGAACAGGGAGAGACAGAACTCTTAATTCATAACCAATTCATAGCCAATGGCTATGAACATCCAGACAGACAATTATGAATAAAAAGCAACTAGAATGCTTCAGGCTGAGATTATCTATTTTACTTTAACAAAATTAATTTTTGGTCCCTTTTGTTTTTACTGTATCACCTGCATTTCCCACAATATCCCTTCCCCCTTCAAAGAATTGTTATAGTGAAGAAATTTTAAAAGGAAAAACTTAAAAAAATATACATTTTAACATCTAATGTTATATGCAATATTCCAAACTTGTAGTTCCTCCTTTCTGCAAAGGAGATGGGGGAGGAGATATCTTCTCATCTGTCTTCATTGGGACCAAGCTTGATCAATTTAATTTCACAGCATCCAGTTTTGATTATTTTGTCATTATTTTTCCAATTACATTATTATTGTCATGTTTTCATTGTAGTCATTCAGTAGTGATTTTACATTTCATATTACTTCATTTTGTATCAGTTCATATAAGTCTTTCATGCTTCTCTGTATTTATCATGTTAGTAATTTATTGCAAAATAGTCATGTTACATTATGCAGCGCAATTTGTCATGTGATTCCCTAATCTATGGACAACGCTTTTCCTTCCTTCTCCATATCATGATACCCGCATTCTGGCCATTGTCCACATTCCATGAACCCCGCTAAAGCCATGGACTCTCTTCCAAGACCATAGCCTTATCTTGTTGTGTCACTTTCTGTACCATTCTAAATGACATCTTTCCCTTGAGAGTTGGGGTTATCTTGCTAGTATTGTATTCCTATCAGTAAAGGGCCTTAATACTCTATCATCTATCTCTCTATCTTCTATGACTTACCTGTCTACTTTAATTCTTTGCTGTCACAAAATGCTATTATATAAAATACTTATATAATAAATATGTATGTATTATATATTAATGTAATAAATATGTTTATATCATTATATGATAAATTATATAACAATATCTATTTTATACGTGTATACATATAACATATATATGTACATATATATATGTTATATTTGTATACACACATACATTTTTAACTGCTTGCATTTGGTATTGATTTGAGGTCTGTAGCCCTAGACAATTTTCTGACTTAGGGTTGGGAAATTCCTTATAACTCTTTTTAGTTTTTTGATCATGGACTTGGGTCTCCAAATCCTATTTCAGGGATTCTTCTTAGCAAAGCCTGGAGGAACTATGTGGAGATAAGGTGAGTTTTTTCCCTAAGACCCTCTTTGATTAACATACAAATGAAAGAAGAAAAGTTAAGTGAAGAGCCATATTTATAATACATATCGCCTGCCAACAAAATCTGTTTATTTGCTTCTTCCTAGCACAAGCAGTGATGTTTATATATCTATGTGAGAAAATATATTAATGAAAAGGGATGGCATGGTGGAAAATATCTGAATTAGGGCCAGTCCTCTGAAAGGGAAGGAGTCATGAGTTTGGAGAGACAATTTTTTGGGAAAAGGCCTATGGGAATTGTTTACATAGTCAGGAGACTTCACAGGAGTTGGGGGAAAGAGAATATTAGACAGTGAATTAATTCTTATTTAACTTAGTGTCAGTGAGGGAGACTGTTTCTAAGATATGAGAGATTGACTGTTTTCTTGTTCCCTGTACATAGTTTGTCAGGTCAGAGATGTTCACAATACAAAGGAATGGCTTTGGAGTATTCACCCTGGTTTGGGCATTACAAAAGGAAAAAAGCAACTGCTTACCAAGATGGCCATTGAAATATTTTTTACCTTGGAAAAAAGGCTGGCAATGATGCCTGCTGGGAGCTAGAGGACTGCAGACGGAATGGTATAGGGAGGCATAAGGAGCAGCAATGGATATTTACAGTGGGAGCTATAGGAGGTGTCTGTCACCTCCAGCAAAGTGTGAACAGCCAAATTATACACTGTTAACTGAGAGCCTGGGCCTGGTGGGAGAGGTACTAAGAACATGCTTTTATGTGACTGAAGCCACACAGGTTTGAGGAAGGGCTGCTCATGGTAAGGATTGGTATTTTTCATGATCTCTAAGAAGAGTCTTAATTGTTTCCTTTAAAGTATAAATGCTCTTTCCCCTTTTCTAAGCTTTGTGAACAAGGTGCTTACAAGGGGGAGGTGAGCACTCCCTATGAATGCTTATAGGGCAATAACACTATATTGATGTGTAAAAAAATACAAAAGACATACAAGATTAGTGCAAAATAACAATGGAGAGTCTAATGGGGGAGAACATGCTAAGAACGAAGGGAAAAAAGAAGACCCTCATGTAGTAGTCAGCAGATGAGCTGACACTTGAAAGACATTGAGATTCTATTGAGTTAGAAATAAGCAGAATGTGTATTCTAGGCTTGCAGAACAGTCTTGAGATACATGGTCATGTAAAAGAGTTCATTTTGGATGTAAATGGGAGTACTTTGTAAGTCTATCTAGAAAAGTAGACTAGCTATTGCCTATGAATGGCTTTAAATATATATATATAATTTAATATAACAAAATATTATTACAATGAGTTATTATATTTATTATATAATATTATAATTTATTATACTAACAAATAATATAATAAATAATAATTTAAATAAATATATACATGGAATTTTTATATATATATTATATGTAAATATACCTGCTGGGAGTTACAGAGGACTGCAGACAGAATGGTATAGGAGGTATAAGAGTAGCAATGGATATTTACAATTGGAAGCTAGAGGATCTGTCTGTCACCTCCAAGAAAATGTGAACAGCCAAATTATACACTGTGTGTAAAATATATATTATTTTATTATATTACATACATTTTAAATTATATATAATCATATTATATATAATATCTGTGTATAATATATATATTATACACAGATATTATATATAAATATATATAATATATATATATTTATGTGTGTGTGTGTGGAATTCCTTTTCTCAGACTTGGGAAATGTGGAAGAGGGAAGAATTCTTCCATTCTGAGCAAGCCTGGAAGTAAGAGACAAGGGACAAAGAGCTGCATCTCATCTGTGAATGCTTCTTCTCTGCTCACTCCTTCCAAGTCTTCAGGGCTGCCATCTAACTGTCCCTTGGACTAGATAGTTCTAAGGCTCCTTTCAGACGGGCTGGGGCCAGCTCCCACCAACTTGCTAAGATTCAATTGTTAAATATTCAGTTTTCAGCATTTGTATTTCAAATGTCTACAAATGCTATAAATTAGGGATTGGGCTATTGTTTTGTTGATTATCTAGGTCTAAGAAAATGATTGAAGAAAATGTTAATGCTGCAGATAAACAATAGAATGTTGTGGTTACATGTTCTTTCATAGAGAGATGGTTGTGATGCTGATAAGCATAGCTCTGCTTTTGATGAGGTTCGGCTCCCTTCAATTCCCGATCAGGGAACCAAAAATGATGAGTTTGGCGCAGGGCAGGGACTTGTGGGAACTCCCTTCTGGTCCGCGCAGATCCTTCATAAATGAATTTACAAACCCAAAAAGTTAAACTGGCAAAAGAACTGGCAAAAAGAAAATTATTAGAACTGAGAAGTGAGCTTTTGCAGGCTGACTTCCTTAGTGGCAGGGTCCTGACAGAGAAGTAAAGATCTAGCAGAGAAATCCTGACAGAGAGGTAAATAAGGTCCCGTTAGGGAAATAGGTGAGAGAGATAAAGAGGCAGTAATTCTGAAAAGAGAATGTCCTCCCAGTGGGCAGAGGTCTCAGCTATGCCAAGGAGAGAGAGGCTCCTGCTTCTAAGTCTTCTGCAAGGGATTGAGCTGAAGGAAGCTTGTTATATGGGTAGCTCCTGATGAGGGCCGGGAGCAGTTTGAGTTGGAATCAGAAAAGAGAATCTTCGAGTTGAGTGTCCCTGGACTAATCTCCAACTCAATAGAAGTCGATAGAAATCTCCAGCTCAGGCTAAGTAGGAGTTGTCCTGGACTCAACCAGTCCTGCCAAGGTAACAGAATGAAACCACTTGATCTTGATTCCCTGAGGCGGGTCTCTCTGAGGAAGAAGCTTTTCCCAAAAAGTCCAAGAGAAAGAATGAGAGAGAGAGAGAGAGAGAGAGAGAGAGAGAGAGAGAGAGAGAGAGAGAGAGAGAGAGAGAAGAGACAGAGAGAGGAAGAGGAGAGACACAGAGACACACACACACACAGAGACAGAGAGAGACAGAGATAGAGTGAGTGTTTCAGGGCTCCCCTTGTCATTTCCACATCTAATAATCTACTATCTAGGGGGCATAATCAGTATCTGGAATCATCTGTCTCTGGAATCAAGAAGACCTAAGTTAGAATCCTACTAATTATGTGTTTTTGCTGGGCAAATCACTTAATTTAGTTGATCCTCAGATTTATTATTAGTAAAAGGAGGATAATGTAGCACTTACTTTATAGGAGTGGTATGAGAATGATTAGGATCTTTGATTCACAAATCCTGGTCAAAAAGCATCCTTTTGAATCCCAATGATATCCAGGCTTTTCCAGCCCCCACCGGATCTGAGCTGGCTTGGGTTTTCCCAGCCCCCCCACTATCTGCTCAGGTTTCCCCAACCCCCACAAACAGTTTTCTTATCTAAGGACTCATTGAATTCTATTCAATGCTGACCCTGGCTGAAAACCTGCCAGGAGCCTGGGACTCCACCCACCTTCAAGCTTATAAAAAGGGAGCCCTGGGGCCCATCTCTTTGCAGGAGCCCCCAAACATGGTATCCTTCCGGCCACATAAGGGTTCCTGTCTGCCCGGTGATCACCTCTGGCCCTGGCATCTTTCTACCTTTTCCCTTACTTCCAAACCCCAAATAAACCTCTTTTTATCAATCTAGGTTTTCGGGCCTGTAAATTCTTTACAGGGGACTCTGCGCCATCACTGGACTGCATTTGACTATGTATCCTTGTGCCTATCCAAAAGGGTTCCCCTTTTCCAAACTCTCATCAAGAATAAAACGAAATAAAATATGTAAAATGCCTCGCAATACTAAAGTTCTCTATAAACACTAGCCTTCCTCTCAGCCTCCCCACAACCTTCTGGGGTTTTCAGCAGAGACCGCATCCTGGACAACCTTCCACCCTGGCTCTCCTGCTTGGTCACTGCTTGTCTCCAAACACTTTCAGGAAAGTTTCAGACATGCTTCACTCCATTCCCTCTTCTCCAATCATCTCCTCAACCTCATCCTCCCTGTCCTCTCCTTCACTTTGAAACCAAGAACCATAATCAAATCAACTCTGCTATGGACACAACCCGGACAGGGTGTGTCAATGTAGTCCCCCAAAGCCCTGGTAATTTTACCCCTATCATCCTTGTAATTTTCCAGGCCCAAGTATCCCCCTTTTGTCACCAGTAGTTGTTGTAAAGGCACAAACATATAATTCTAATTCATACCGATACATGATAAATGCATTAGGCTTTTGCCAGATCCTAGGAAAGCATCGATGGGAAGAGCCATGGAGGGGCTTCACGGAGGAGGTAGTATTTGAGTTCAACTTCAGAGTATTTATATTTGCTATATAAATGTAATTCTGTAAATGCCAGATCACTTCTCTCTGGTCCTCAGTTTCTTCATCTGTAAAATTGAGGATATTTCCGGCTTTCTCCGATATTGGGAGCATCCTGGCAGAACAGAAAGGGGAAGAGCCTGGAGGGATTGAGAGTCTTTTGGATCTGGTTGCTAAGGTAACAGCACACAATAAGGGGTGTGCCCAGGGGGAGGGACCGGCATATGCAAATAACCCCTAATTAGCTTCTTTAGCTCATCTGGTTGGTTCTGTTAGAGGAATGGAGAGCTGAGAGGGGAAAGAAAAGGGAGTGGAGACTGCAAATACCCTCTGGTGGTAGAAATCTTTTGGCTGGGGCCCCTTCTTCAAAAAGGTCATCACAAAATGACATCAAAATAGCCTGTCAGTCCATCCTGTAATCACTCGGTCAGTCGATTATTTGGCCAAAGGTGGGAGGTAGTGGGAGGGTTAGTCACAGGTGAATCAGTCCCTTGTTTACAGATGAACCCCATCACTGACCCAAGAATTGAGTAATTATAACAAAGAGAAGCCCTGTTCAGAAGCAGAGCAGTCAGCCTCCAAATACACAATGAGAGTTTTGAGGGCTTCAAAGCTTGGACTCCTACTCCCAACATCTTAATTCCAGCAGTGACTAGGGGCTTTGAGCTGCAATCGGAGCTTCCTACATACTAATTAATTCCCTCAGGTTAAGGCATTTATTGTCCCCAGGAAGCCCCAGCTAAAAATGCACATGTCACCTGGGCGGGGTTGACACAGGAAAGCTTCAAACACCTATTATCACTTCAGCAGGGACAGTTTGTCAGAATCCCTTAACTGTCATGCAGGAAAAGGGGGCTGGAGCTCTAAGCAGTTTTGTGGTTTCGCAGATTTAGAGTGGAAGGGACCTTCAGAAGCCTCTGGTCTAATCCCACCTCCGAGTTTTACTGGGGGAGGAAAACGAGGCAAAAGTGGCCTGCCTAGGGCCCGACAGGGAGTAAGAAACAGCAGGACCTGACTCTAGGTCTTCGGACTCACGACTCAGCATTTTCCACATGTGTGACATGGTTCCACCGGCTTAGTCTCCTAGACGTTGTTTTGACAGCTGCAGAAGGTAGGATGGAGGCAGAAGGCCCGCTGTAAGTGCATGTGCCGGGGCGGAAGGAAGCGCTCACCTGAGCGGAGCTTGGGACGGTGGGGCAGGCTAGGCTCCCAAACCTCAGTCCTGTTATCCTTGGGGCAAGAGGATGGAAACTGGCCTGGAAAGCTCGGACTGAAGTATTTAAGGGCTGGTTATCACACCTGAGGATATTATGGGGACCCACGGTGGGTACAAGAAACGGGGCCCCCGAGGGACAGGTAGCGCGTCCCACAGACTGGCACAAATTCTATTTACCCAGAGGGGTAGTGGATAAATCACTCTGCTGGGACTCAGCCCTCTGGGGCAGCTCACTCAAGCAGCTCTCAGTTTCTTCGTCTCTAAAACAGGGTGACCTCCCAAGGCTGATGTGGGGATAAAGTGGGACGGTGTTTGTAGAGAGCTTTGCGGGTCTTAAAGCGCTATGGAAGGAAATGCTATGTTAACAGTAAACAGACACACACTCAGAGATGCCTGACACGGGTGGCTCAGGTTTACGCACAGCGATGAGTGTGCACGCGGAGGCAGGCACAGAATATATCAAAACACGGGGGCGTACACAGAGCCTTCCATAAGCCACCGACAGACACGACACACACACGCACATGACACACACACTTTGCACTCCCAGACTCAGATGTGCCTGCAGACTCCGGCTCGGTGAAGCCCCCTCCCCCAGCACCCAGCCCTCCCTCCCCCCTCCCCTCCGACTAACAGATGCGCATCCTCTGGAGTGCCCTCCCTCCAAACCCCCTCCATTCTTGCTATGAATTTCTCACCAAACAAGCTTCATTAATTGTCTAATAACCGGATTAATTAAGGACATGGAAAGTAAACAGCAAGAACGTAATTTGCCCCTGATTACTGAGTAATTGCTGGAGGATGGGCTCATTTGCATATGCAAAGAGGGCGGCTGGCAGAGGCTGGTGATAAAGAACAATTCAGAAGAGAGGAAATGTGGAATGTTGTACCTAGTCCTCCGACATCCCTCTCCCTTCCCGAAGAAGCTGCACTCTCCAACGCTGTGCGCACCAGCTTGCCATCCCCTCCGCTGCCATCTCCCTCCTGCCTTTCTCCATCAAGCTTGCAGTCTCTTACAAGACCAAGGCCCCACTAGGGCCCGTAGGAGGGCTGGTAGACCCAGCTGTGTTTGAGAAATTGAGATGCCTTTACCTGGCACTTACACCTGACTAGCCCTCCTTCCTCTTCCCCAACCCACACACGTAGCTTTTCCCAGCTCAGCCCCCTGCCTCCCCCGACTTGCCAGCCCAGCTCCCCTCCCCACCCAACGTCCTGCTTCCCCTTTCAGCCCGTCCTCCCAGCCCTAGTCCGAAATTGCGAAATCGGTGTTTATATCTCCTTAGTCTCTTCTCCATCTGCCTTAGCCCTGCTTCCCACAGAGTGTCCCGCCACTTCAAGTTTAAGGGAAGGACACGTTCTCTCTTCCCTCAGTGGGGCCCAGAGCTTCCTCTAGAATGTCTCTAGCTTCTACCTTCCTCCCACAGGGCCACCTTTTCTCCCCTGTTGTTCCCAGCACCTGTAGGCTTTTCTCATTAGTCTGACGGCTCTTCTCCCCTACTCGGCCCTTCTGCCTGTCACTGGGGCGATTTTGGGATGTCCAGGCACCTTGGCGGGCTGGATCAGGGAGAACTTTCCGGATACCTTGAAGCAAAAAGTTTTGAGAGACTAGGACTCGCTTAGGCTTCTTCTCTTCTTCCTTTCTCCTGCTCCAGCTCCTCCCCTCTTTCACAGCAGGGACCCCATAACTAACCAGCTCAAGAGAGCGCAGTCCTACATATACCCTTCATTTGATTTCTTGCCTTTCTGCTATTTCTGACTTAATGCTAGTTCTCAATGCTAGGTATTTTCATCTAGAATCCTCTCCCCTCCCTCTTTTTCCTGGGCTCCTCCAGCTTTTCCCCACCCCCTGGAGCCCTTCCCCTCTCCATAAATGCCCCATTCACTCTCCATCAGTGTCCTTTCAGCCCCCTTTCTTTTTTCCCCTGTCTCCCTAATTCCCTTCTTTCTTTCAAAGTGTCCCCAGTCTGTCCTCCCATCTCTGACATCCCTGTCTTTCTAACTGGACTCTGTCTGAACAACTTTAGTCTAGATAGGAGCTGCCTTGCCTCTGGGCTTCTCAGAACCACGAACTGGGAATACCCTGGACTAGCCCCACATCCCACCTTGGGCTTCAGACTGCAAATTGTTTTTTTATGGCGGTCTCCCTCCGTCTGACTGAACTCAATTTGCTTCTGCAAAGCAGCTAATAGTCGCATTAAAAAAATCCATTTTCACTTGCGATTGAATTTGACTGGAGTTCAATCAATAAGTGAAGGTCTCCCCTCCCTCCCTCCCTGGGGAACTCCCCGCCCCCTTCTCGGTCCACCTTCACTATGGCAACCATGGAAGCCACAGCATCAGTTCTGCAGTCTTTCTTTGCTGGTCCCAGTCACTATTGGCAGAAGGATTATGTCAGCCTCCTTCCTTACAGCTTCTCCTAGATGGAGCCTACAATATTTGGAGTCTAAACTCTCCCTGTCATCTCCCCTACCTTTTAATCTCTGTTCACTCACATTCCTCTTTCAGCTACCGCTGAGACCACCATTTTCCATCATATGCCCATTGTCATATAAACAGAGAGGAATTTCCACTCTGAATCAGATTCTTGGTTGTCTCTTTCCCGTCCAGCTCAATATCTCAGAGATTACTCTCTGACAGGGATCCAGCTTTAGGTGGGCAGAAAGACAAGAATGACCATGACATCAAATTCACAAATTAGGGAAGACCACTAATCTCATTAATTGTCCTTTGAAGATTTATTTAAACATCCTTTGGTCTTATTAGTGACTTCTTCCTAAGAGATGCCAAGGAACTCCTGACATACCAATTTATATAAGTTTAACACTCTCCCCTGCCACTTCCCACTACTTCCTACCTTAGCTAGAACCTTGGGTTCCTGAAGGCTATGCAACTGGACAAAGGGCAGCTAGATAGTGCAAAGGCGTAAGCATCGGCCTTGGATTCAAGAGGACCTGAATTCAAACCTGATTTCAGATACATGCTAGCTGTGTGACTCTGGACAAGTTCACTTAACCCTGTTTGCCTCAGTTCCTCATCTATACAATGAACTTGAGAAGGAAATGGCATTTAGGGTTATCTCTGCCAGGAAAATCCTAAATGGAGTCATGGAAAGTCAGACATGACTAACATAACTCAAGAACAACACTAATCTGGATCAGCTTTGAGTGAGGGCCTAGCCACAGGGCCTATCTGATTGTCCTAGCAAAGTGCCCCGGGGCTCATCATCATGGATGAGTTTTTTTAGTTGTAATTCCTTATGGAGCTCATCAATTAAGGCACAAGAGGCATTTTGATCTCCATTAGGGAGGACTTACTGAATCCATGAGAATGAAGAGTTTGGGAATTCTTGAAAGACTAAATTCTGGGACAGAAAGATCTGGGGTTCGCCTTTACTCAAATGGTATGATTTTCTTGAGAACAGGATTTATTTTTCATTTTTTGTACTTGTATCACCCAGCCAAGCACAGAGTAGGTCTTAGTAAAGGCTTCCTTAACTGATTCATTGGTTGTCCTAAAATTATTTCCCTTCAAGTTTCTGAAGGGGCCTTTCATACTTCATTCATACATTCATTTCATACATTCATTTTCTTCATTATTTTTTTTTACTTCAGTCATATGCATTTTTGTGCACTTCAATCCACTCTTAGTCTATCTTCCCAGAGAGAGAAGAGAACCAAACTTTTCAGAATCTCTTCACACAGAAGCCATACCCTTAGCCATCAAGGTTCATTCTTTCTTTCTTGAGATAGAGCTGTACATAATACTCCATATTTTGCCTTGCTAGGCTTTGTGAAATTGCATGAGAACCTTTCTGTTGTTTTTAATGCTCTTCCCAGGAAGCACTACATTGTGTTTTTGGCCATGGCAGCAGAAGAGGCTAGAATCTTTAGGAAAATGTGAGGACTTCTCTACCAGAGAAGACTCCACTTACCCCCTTCCTTCATTTTCTAAAGGTTTTTTCCTTGACAAATCATTTTCTTAAATCCCATGCTGACAAATTAAGACAATTCTGAGATACCACTACACACCTGTCAGATTGGCTAAGATGACAGGAAAAAATAATGATGTATGTTAGAAGAGCTGTGGGAAAACTGGGACATTGATGCATTGTTGGTGGAGTTGTGAAAGAATACAACTATTCTGGAAAGCAATCTGGAACTGTGCATACCCTTTGACCCAGCAGTGCTACTACTGGGCTTATATCCCAAGGAAATACTAAAGAAGGGAAAGGGACCTGTATGTGCCAAAATGTTTGTGGCAGCCCTTTTTGTAGTGGCTAGAAACTGGAAGATGAATGGATGTCCATCAATTGGAGAATGGTTGGGTAAATTATGGTATATGAATGTTATGGAATATTATTGTTCTGTAAGAAATGACCAGCAGGATGAATACAGAGAGACTTGGAGAGACTTACATCAACTAATGCTGAGTGAAATGAGCAGAACTAGGAGATCATTATACACTTCAATGATACTGTATGAGGATGTATTCTGATGGAAGTGGATATCTTCAATATAGAGAAGAGCTAATCCAATTCCAATTGATCAATGATGGATGAATCAGCTACACCCAGAAAAGGAACACTGGGAAATGAGTGTAAACTTTGAGCACTGTTTTGTTTTGTTTTGTTTTGTTTTTCTTCCCAGATTATTTTTACCTTCCAAATACAATTCTTCCTTTGCAACAACAACAACAAAATTCAGTTCTGCACAGATATATTGTACCTAGGATATACTATAACATATTTAATATGTATGGGACTGTCTGCCATCTAGGGGAGGGGGTGGAGGGAAGGAGGAGAAAAATTTGGAACAGAAGGGAGTGCAAGGGATAATGTTGTAAAAAAATTACCTATGAATATGTACTGTCAAAGAAATGTTATAATTATAAAAATTAATAAAAAATACTCAAAATGAAAAAAAAAATCCCATGCTGACTAATATTTTAATGGTGTTTTCTATGAAACTCTGAAAATCTAAGTAAACTGAACATAAATAAACTAAAATTTTTTAAAGTTTAAATTAAAAAAGAAAATCTAAGTTAAATGTTTCCTATAGCTATTTTTAGGTTTACTGCCTCAGAGAACACTTACAGATTAATTAGACATGATTTCATGAAGACGGAGAATTGGAAGGAAACCTAAAGTCAATTTAGCCCAACAATTACTTCTGCAATATTCAATACAAATGGTCATCTGGTCTTTTCTTGAATCCTTCTAGTGACAAGGAGCTCACTAATTCTTGAAGCAGCCCAAACCAATTTGGACAGCTTTGATAACTTTTTCTTACCTTGAGCTGATATCTGCTTCCCTATAATTTCCTTGTAGTATTCCCAGTTGTATCTTCCAGAACAAGTCTACCCCCTTTTCCCTGGGACAACTTGACTTAGTGTAGGAAGAATACTGGACCCTTAAGTCAGGAATGAGTTCTATTTCGAGCTTTGCCACTGTGCATTCCCCGATAAGTTATTATATGTCCTCATCTGTAAAATGAAAGGGGAGTTGACTAAATGATCTTGAACCTCTCTTCTATCTCTGAGGCAAGCAGAGTGGTGTGACTTGCTTAAAGTCACGCAACTAGTAACTAGTAACTAGCAACCTCTCCTTAGTTCTGTTAATAAAGCATCAGATAGCATAGGTTCAGGTCTCATCATCATCAGTATCTTTCCTAAAATATCTCTCTGTCTCTCTGTCTCTCTCTGTCTCTCTCTCTCTCTCTGTGTCTCTCTCTGTCTCTCTCTCAGCAATTGGAATTAAATGACTTGCTCAGGGTCACACAGCTAGGACGTGTTAAGCATCTGAAGCTGTATTTGAACTCAGGTTCTTGTGACTCCATGGTCAATGCTCTATCCACTGCACTATCTAGCTGCCCCCTACTATGAAGTCCAAGCCCCTTCTATGCGCTTAGTGCAGTCTAAGATGTCACTGTTTTGGGAGCTTCCACCATGGGTGCTGTGAGGTTCAAATTAGATAATAGATGCCAAATATTTTGCAAAATTTAAAGTGATATATAAATGTCAGTTTTTCTTATTTTTATTTATTAGCCTATAGTCACCAGACATCAAGTCTGAAAATGACTCCAGACTTCTATATAATAGCCTTCTATTGTACTCCTTTGGAACTCAAGCAATGCTTATTTTATTTTTAGATAGTGTTTTATTTTTTTTTCCAGTTATATGTAAAGATAATTTTTAGCATTCAATTTTACAAAAATGTTGAGCTTCATTTTTTTCCCTCTTTCCCTCTTCTCCTCTCTTCCTAAAATGGTAAGCAAATTGATATAGGTTATATGTGTGCAATCATATAAAACATATTTCCATATTAGTCATATTTGTGAAAGAAGAAACAGTCCAAAAGTAAAAAAAAAAACCGTGAAAACATAAAGTGAAAATAATATGCTTTCATGTGCTTTCAGAGTCTATCAGTTTTTACTCTGATTTGGATAGCATTTTCCATCATGAGTCCTTGGTAATTGTCTTGGATCATTGTATTGCTGAGAAGAGCTAAGGGATTTTTAGTTGAGTATCACATAATGTTGCTGTCACTGTACATGTGTTCCTGGTTCTGTATATTTCACTTTGCATTAGTTCCTATAAATCTTTCCATGTTTTTCTGAAATCCATCTGCTCATTATTTCCTGTTGCACAATAGTATCCCATTACATTCATACACCACAGCTTACTCAGCTAAGTGCTACTCGCTCTAAGTGATTTAGAGCATTTCTTCATATGACTATAGATAGTATTGATTTCTGCCATATTGTTTTCCAGTTTTCCTGGGAATTTTTTTCAAATATTGAGTTCTTGTTTCAGAGGCTAGGATCTTTGGGTTTATCAAACACTAGCTTACTATAGTCATTTATTATTACATCTATGTACCTAAATCTATTCCAATGATCCACTACTCTATTTCTAGCCACTACCAGAAAGGTTTGATGAGTGATTACTGCTTTATGATATAGTTTGAGATCTGGTATAGCCAGACCATCTTCTTTTGCATTTTTTCCCATTAATTCCCTTGATATCCTTTATTTTTTTTTGTTCTCTCTCAAGCAGTATTTATTTTAAAAAATACAGGAATGTATTAATAAATATCTTACAACTTGTCTTTCTGGGGAAATATATATAAACTCACATACACACATATGTATATACAATGCATATATATGTGTTTATACATAAATATGCACACATATACATATAACCCTAATCCTAACCCTAACCCTAAATTTTTCACAGAGGCTGGGGTTAAGTGACTTGCCCAGGGTCACACAGCTAGGAAGTGTTAAGTGTCTGAGTCAGATTTGAACTCTGGTCCTCCCGAATTCAGGGCTGGTGCTCTATCCACTGCGCCACCCAGCTGCCCCCCGATCTGATTTCTTACTTGCACACAGTCTACCCCTAATTTATGGGCTGTTCTGTTCCAATGATGATGATGATGACTGACATTATGTAGTGTTTTATTACTTACACAATAATATCCTTGTTATAACTGTGAGGTAACTCATCAACTACCTGAATGTAGATAATGTAAAGATTATTATCTTTGTTTAGCAGAGGAGAAAACACAGCTATTAAGTTTAAGAGTCAGGACTTGTGCTGACTTCTCACTGCAAATCGAGTGTTTTCTTCACTGTGTAAGCTGCTTTTCCCTTCATTAGATATTAATTAATCCCAGGCTACATGCAAAGCACTGTGCTAAGTAATGCAGGAGATAAAGAAATGAATAAACCACAGTCCCTGACTTCGGTAGCTTATTAAAGTCCAGTAAGAGAGACAGAACATAGGCAAGTCCCATGATAGAAGTACCTATGGGCTGTTGTCCTTAATTCTCTCTCTTTTTTTAATTTTAATTTTATTTTTAATTTTATACTTTATTTTTTATTAATTTTATAATTATAACTTTTTTGACAGTACATATGCATGAGTAATTTTTTACAACATTATCCCTTGCACTCACTTCTATTACGAATTTTCCCCTCCTTCCCTCCACCCCCTCCCCTAGATGGCAGGCATTCCCATGTTGTCCTTAATTTTCAAAGAGTACCAAAATGACATCACTATGTTGGAATCAAGGTGTAGTATGTCTGACTGTGGTTCATCAGGCCAATACAAAGTACTCATAAAGAACAGTGGAAATGTAGAAGATAGATATCCACCATAAGTGATTAAAGGAAGACTTCAAGGAAATGGCAATATCCAATTTAGGTCATCCAGCTAGAGAAGATGACAGAAGGGATAGGTAGACTAAGGCAATATGGTGCTTCTGTGGGACAAGTACCAGATTGTATTTAGGAAAACTTGGTGAAAAGTAGATGAATTTGGGCAAATCCATTCATCTCTCTGAAATTCATCTTTTTTTTGCATGATTGTTCTGAGGATCAAATATGTTAAAGTAGATAAGATTCTTTGTAAACTTTGGAGGAATTGGAGACATTATTATAGAGTGGAAGAGAACATTCCATGGTAAAGAATGGTTTATAAGATTTCCAAGGAGGGTAGTTAAAGATAATGAATGAGATTTCAAGATAGGATGGGCTGAGGTCTTGGAGAATTTGAATTCCATTGGGTAGGTAACAGAGTGAGTGAAGGTTTTTGAGTGAGCAAGTCATATAATTGGAGTGATAAATTAGGAAAGTGAGATGGCTAGGAATAGGAGGGACCTGAAAGATGGAAAAGAGTTAGGCTACTATTACACTCGTCCAGGTGAGAAGTAAGTGATGAAGTCCTGCATTAGGGTGACAACAGTGGTAAAGTAGATAAAGGATGGATTTGAGAGATATTATAACCATAGAAACCATAAGACTTGGATGTCACGATGGCTGTATGTGTATATATATATATATATATATATATATATATATAACTGGGAGTTATCAAATGCCATAATCTCCAAGAATTAAAATCAAGGGTCAACCAAAAGGCAATAAGGAGGTATGTAATGGCCTCAAGCTGCCTGCAACACATTGCCAGGGACAGCAAGATGGCACAGTGGATAGAGTGCTGGGCCTGAAGTCAGGAAAACTCAGCTTTGTAACTCTAGGTCACAACCTTGTTTGCCTCAGTTTCCTAATCTGTAAAATGATCTAGAGAAGGAGATGGCAAATCACTCCAATATCTTTGTCAAGAAAACCCCAAATAGGGTCATGATTAACTGGATATGACTGAACAACAGCAACAACAGCAACAACACATTGCCAACTGGAATTGTGTAAAAATAGTGACATAAAGGGTGATGTAAAAATGGAAAAGAAAGTAGGATGTCATGTAATGAGAGCAGGAGATAACTGATGCATCATGTGGGTTCTATTTGTAACCTTACGATTGCCCAGAGAACTAGAGAAGGGCTTTGAGAACATTAGTTGAACCTCTTATGGAGGATTTAAGAGAGGACATTGTTATTATTTTTAGGTTAGCATTTATGCATCATTTTAAGGTTTGAAGTGCTTTATATATTATCTCATCTGATCCTTACACCAACCCTATGAAATAGGTGCTATTTTTATCACCCTTGTACAGATGACTGAATCTGAGAGCTGCTAAGTAACTTTGTGAATAGAAATGTCTGCATACTTTTAGTGATAATGTTAAAATATTCATTTCGTGAAAGGTCCTTCCCCTCTTAATTGGGAGATAATAATCATCATTTCTCTAACTTCAAAATACTTTTACTTCCACAATTTCATTTAATCCTTGAAACAACTCTATAAAAGTAAGCAGTACAAATATCTTTATTCCTATTTTGCAGAGTAATAACTGAGTAGAAACAGACTCCCTGAAAATCACAGGGCAAAATCAAGGGCAGAGCTGGGATTTGAATTCAGTGCTCTATCCCAGTGCTTGTACTATATTAAGGCAAGTAATTGCAAAGTCAGCTTAAATTTTTTAAAATTAAAGCTTTTCATTTACAAAGCATGTGCATGGGCAATTTTTCCAACATTGACCCTTGCAAAACCTTTTGTTCCAAATTTTCTCCTCTTTTCCCCCCACCTCCTCCCCTAGCTGCCATGTAGTCCAATACATGTTAAATATGTTGAAATGCATATTATATCCAATATATGTATAAATATTTATACAGTTATCTTGCTGTACAAAAAAAAACAGATCAAGGAGGAAGAAAAAGAAAAACAGAGAAAGAAAAATGGAAGCAAATAACAACAGAGAGAGTGAAAATGCTATGTTGTGTTCCACACACTCTTGTTACTATGGTTCTCTCTCTGGGTGTAGATCATTACTGAACAAGTGGAATTGGTTTGAATCATCTCAATGCTGAAGAGAGCCATATCCATCAGAACTGATTGTAGTATAGTCTTATTGTTGCCATGTGTAATGATCTGGTTCTGCTCATTTCACTCAGCATCAGTTCATGTAAGTCTCTCCAAGCCTCTCTATATTCCTCCGGCTGGTCATTTCTTATAGAACAATAGTATTCCATAACATTCATATACCATAATTTATTCAGTCATTCTCCAACTGATGGGCATCCACCCAGTTTCCAGTTTCTTGCCACTACAAACAGGGCTGCCACAAATATTTTTGCACATGTGGGTCCCTTTCCCTCCTTTAAAATATCTGTGGTATATAATCCCAATAGAAACACTGCTGGATCAAAGACTATGCAGTTTGATAACTTTTTGAGCATAGTTCCAAACTGCTCTCCAGAATGGTTAGATCCATTCACAGTTCTATTAACAATATATCAGTGTCCCAGTTTTCCCACATCCCCTCCAACATTCATCTTTACCTTTTCCTGTCATCTTAGTCAATCTGACAGGTGTGTAGTGGTATCTCAGAGTTGTCTTAATTTGCATTTTTCTGATCAATAATGATTAGGGTAACCTTTTCATGTGACTACAAATAGTTTCAATTTCTTCATCTGAAAATTGTTAACAAACTTTGACCATTCATCAACTGTAGTATAGCTTGATTTCTTATAAATTTGAGTCGAGGCCTTTATCAGAACCTTTGACTATAAAAATGTTTTCCCAGTTTATTGCTTCCCTTCTAATCTTCTCTGCATTAGTTTTATTTGTACAAAAACTTTTTAACTTAATAGAATCAAAATTTTCTATTTTGTGATCAATAATGATCTCTATTCTTTAGTCACAAATTCTTTCCTCCTCCAAAGGTCTGAGAGGTAAATATCCTATGTTCTTCTAATTTGTTTACAATCTCATTCTTTATGTCTACATAATGAACCCATTTTGACCTTATCTTGGTATACTATGTTAAGCGTGGGTCAATGTCTAGTTTCTGCCATACTAATTTCCAATTTTCCCAGCAGTTTTTGTCAAATAGTGTATTCTTGTCCTAAAAGCTGGTCTTTGGGTTTGTCAAATACTAGATTGCTATAGTCATTGACTATTTTGTTCTGTGAACCTAACCTATTCCACTGATCAACTCCTCTATTTCTTAGCCAGTACCAAATGGTTTTGATGACCACTGTTTTATAATGTAGTTTTAGATCTGGTATAGCTAGGCCACCTTCATTTGTTTTTCTATTCAATAATTCATTTGAAATTCTTAACCTTTTATTCTTCCAGCTGAATTTTTTCTAGATCAGTAAAATAGTTTCTTGGGAGCTTGATTAATATAGAACTAAATAAATAGATTAGTTTAGGTGGTATTATCATCTTTATTATATTCACTCAGCCTACCCAAGAGCACTTGATATTTTTCCAATTGTTAGGTTTGGCTTTATTTGTGTGGAAACTTTTTTTTTTTGTAGTTTTGCTCATATAATCCCTGACTTTCCCTTGGCAGATAGATTCCCAAATATTTTATAGTATCAACAGTTATTTTAAATGGAATTTCTCTTGGTATCTCTTGCTGTTGGATTTTATTAGTGATGTATAAAAATGCAAATTATTTATGTGAATTTATTTTGCATTGTGCAACTTTGCTAAAGTTATGAGTTATTTCTAATAGTTTTTAGCAGATTCTCTGAGGTTCTCTAGGTATACTATCATATCATCTACAAAGAGTGATAATTTGGTTTCCTCATTACCTATTCTAATTCCTTTAATTTCTTTTTCATCTCTTATTGCTAATACTAGCATTTCTAATACAAGATTGAATAGTAATGGTGATAGTGGGCAACCTTGTTTCACCCCTCATATTACTGGGAATGGTTCCAGTTTTTCTCCATTATATATGATGTTTACTGATAGTTTTAAATAGATGCTACTGAATATTTTAAGGAAAAGTCCATTTATTCTTATATTGAATATAGTATAGTGTTTTTAAAAGGAACGGATATTGGATTTTATCAAATTTTTTCAGCATCTATTGAGATGATCATATGGTTTTTCTTAATTTGGTTATTGATATAGTCAATTATGCTAATAGTTTTCCTAATATTGAACCAGCCTGCATTCCTGGTATAAATCCTATGTGGTTGTGGTATATTATCCTGGGGATGATTTTCTTTAATCTCTATGCTAATATTTTATTTAAGATTTTTGCATCAATATTCATTAGGGAGATTGGTCTATAATTTTCTTTCTCTGTTTTCATCATACAGTTTAGGTATTATCATGTTTGTGTCATAAAAGGAATTGGTAGGAGTCCTTCATTCCCTATATTTTTCAATAGTTTATATAGTATTAGAGTTAATTTTTCTTTAAATGTTTGGCACAATTGACATGTAAATCCATCTTGTCCTGGGGATATTTTCTTAGGGAGTTGATTAATAACTTGTTCTATTTCTTTTTCTAAAATGGGACTATTTAATTAATTTATTTCCTCTTCTGTTAATCTGGGCAATCTATATTTTTGTAGGTATTCATCCATTTTGCTTGTCAGATTTACTGGCATAAAGTTGGGCAAAGTAACTCCTAATAATTACTCTAATTTCTTCTTCATTGGTGGATAGTTCTTCCTTTCTATTTTTAGACTAAGAATTTGATTTTCCTCTTTCCTTTTTCTAATCAAATTAACTATAGGTTTATCTATTTTGTTGTTCTTTTCATAAAACCAACTCAGTTTTATTTATTAATTCAATAATTTCTTTAGTTTCTTTAGTTTATTGATCTCTCCTTTTATTTTTAGATTTTCAAGTTTGGTATTTGATTGGGGGGTTTTAAATTTTTTCTTTTTCTAGCTTTTTTAGTTGTAAGCCTAATTTATTGATCTTCCCTTTCTGTATTTTATGCAAATAAGCATCTAGAGATATAAAATTTCCCCTTATTATTGCTTTGGCT
Organism: Sminthopsis crassicaudata; assembly: GCF_048593235.1. NCBI lineage: Eukaryota > Metazoa > Chordata > Mammalia > Dasyuromorphia > Dasyuridae > Sminthopsis > Sminthopsis crassicaudata. The sequence goes on from NC_133620.1 coordinate 289,250,483, forward strand.
GCATTCCAAATTTTTGGTATGATATCTCATTATTGTCATTCTCTTGGATGAAATTATTACTTGTGTCTATGACTTGCTGTTTCACGCATTCACCCTTTAGGATGAGATTATTTAGTTTCCAATTACTTTTTGGTCTATTTCCCCTAGTCTTTTATTAAATGTAATTTTTATTGCATCATGATCTGAAAAAAACCTTCATTTACTATTTCTGCCTTTCTGCATTTGATTTTGAGGTCTTTATGTCCTAGTATATTGTCAATTTTTGTACAGGTTCCATGAACTCTTGAGACAAAAGTGTACTCCTTTCTGTCTCCATTCAATTTTCTCCAAAGATTCATCACATCTAGCTTTTCTAGTATTCTGTTTACCTCTTTAACTTCTTTCTTATTTATTTTGTGGTTTTATTTATTTAGTTCTGAGAGAGCAAGTTTGACATCTCCCACTATTAAAATTTTGCTGTCCATTTCTTCTTGCAGCTCTCTTAACTTCTCCTTTAGGAATTTAGATGCTACACCACTTGGTGCATATATGTTTAATATTGATATTGCTTTATTATTTATGGTACACTTTAGCAAGACATAGTGTTCTTCCTAATAGCTTTTAATTAGATCAATTTTTGCTTTTGCTTGATCTGAGATCAGAATGGCTACCCCTGCTTTTTGTACTTCACCTGAAGCATAATAGATTCTGCTCCAGCCTTTTACCTTTATTCTGTATGTATTGCTCTGCTTTAAATGTGTTTCTTGTAAACAACATATTGTAGTGTTCTGTCTTTTAATGCAGTATCTGCTTACGTTTTATGGGAGAGTTCACCCCATTCACATTTATAGTTAAAACTACTAGTTTTGTATTTCCTGCCATCTTATTAACCCCAAATTATACTTTTCTCTTTCCTTTTCCCCTTTCCCTCCTCCCCAGTATTTTACTTCTGAGTACTACTTGCCTCAAGCAGTCTTTCCCCTTTAGAGACTCTATCCCTTCCTTATACTTTTCCCCTACTATTTTTGTTTACCTGGACCCCACTTTTCTATAAGGTGAGAGATGTTTCTGGGTAAAACCAAATATATCTAACATTCTTCCTTTGAGCCATATCTGATGAGAGTAAGATTCACACAATATCCATCACCCTCCCTTTTTTCTCTCAATTATAATTTGTTTTCTTTGCCTCTTCCTTTGATGTAATTTCCCTCCTTTTACCTCCACTTTCCTGTTTTTTTTCTGTTACAATCTTCTTTCCATTTTTAGTTTCTTTTTAATATTATAACAGTAAAATCATATTATTCATGTATTCTCTATGTATACCCATAACAGAAATAGTTCTCAAGAGTTTTTTTTTAAACTTTTTTATGCTTCTCTTGAGTCCTGTATTTGGAGATCAAATTTTTTGTTTAGCTCTGGTCTTTTCATCAGAAATAAACGGAATTCACCTGTTTCATTGAATGTCCATCTTCTTCTGGGAAAGAAAATTCTGAGTTTAGTAGGGTAATTTATTCTTGGCTGCATTCCAAATTCCTCTGCCTTTTGGAACATCAGATTTCAGCCCTTTGATCCTTTAAAGTGGAAGTTTCTAGATTCTGACTAATCCTTATTGTGGCTCCTTGGTATTTGAATTGTTTCTTTCTGGCTGCTTGTAATATGTTTTCCTTCATCTGATAGTTCTGAAATTTAGCCACAATATTCCTTGGTGGTTTAATTTTGGGGTCTCTTTCAGGAGGTGTTCAGTGAATTCTTTCAATGGTCATTTTGCCTTCTGATTTCTATGCTGTGCACCAGTTCTCTTTCATGATTTCCTGAAAAATAATGTCTAGGCTCTTTTTTTCATCATGGATTTCAGGGAGTCCTATCCTTAGATTGTCTCTCCTAGATCTATTTTTCAGATCAATTTGTTTGCCCAGTTAGGTATTTTACATTTTTTTCTATTTTTTCTTTTTCTTTTTCTTTTTTTGCTTGACTGATTCTTGTTGTCTCATTGAGTCATTCATTTCCATTTGTTCAGTTCTGAACTTTAGTGAATTATTTTCTTTATTTACTTTTTTAAAACTTCTTTTTGTATTTGTGCAATTGAATTTTTAAATGAATTGTTTTTCTCTATGAAATATTTCACAAATTCTGTTTTTTAAGGAGTTTTCTTTTTCTCTTTTGTAAATTCTGTTTTTCTAGGAGTTGTTTTCTTTTTCCAGTTTGTCATATCTATCTTTTAATGAGTTATATGCCTTTTCCAAACCCTTTTGCAAAGTTTTATTTTCCTTTCCCCATTTTTTCCTAGCTCTCTTTTAAGATCCTTTTTAATTTCTTCTAGGAGAGCCTCGTGTGATGGGGACCAGGTTATATCACCTTTTGGGGGCTTCATCTGGAGACGATCTGCTTTTAGTCTCCTCAGGATTTGAAATCTGTTTTTCTCTTTCACCATAAAAACTGTCTGTCATCAGAGTTCTATTTACTTTTTTACTCATTTTTAAAGAAATGTTAAGGTCTGCTTTTGGGGCAGGGGAAGTTTTCCAAGCTTCCTCCATCAGCAGCAGATTCCTCTCTAAGAGGCTGTGGCTATGTTGGGTCAGTGCTGACTCACTCCTGGTGCTGGGTGGGCATGGGCAGGTCCTTTGAGACTGTGGTGTTTTGGGGTTCACTATTCACCTTTTGTGTTTGTGTTGGATGTTTTATAACTTCTTTGCTGATCTACTGGCTTACAACCAGGATTTAGAAAAGGTTAGCATGCAGCCCATGATCTCTAGGCACCCAAAGTCTAGTTCAGGGGTAATAGGAGCTGGTCAACAACTCCCGGCCTTTATAAACAGGCATTAGTATGCTTGATTGATAGTTTGCCTGATAGAAGAGCAAGGGGAACCACTTCCCAGAGGGTTGTGGTGACATGTGACTCACTTTGGAGAGATTTTGAAGAAGTTCTGTAATTAATTCCAGTCTGGTAATCACATGATGAGTAAGATTCTCTTGGATCGACCATGGAGTTGGAACTGGGAGGTACAGTAAAAAATCATTAACTGACAAAACATCATCCTCTTCAGGGGACTCCTTGTTTGATGGCATCCTGGCGGAGAGAAGAGAGATAATGCTCTCCATTTTATATCCACAAACATATATCTCAAAACATGTTCGTGTGTGTGTGTGTGTGTGTGTGTGTGTGTGTGTGTGTGTGTGTGTGTGAAGAGACTAGGAGATAGGTAATGCAGTGGCTACAGTGCGGGGCCCAAAGTCAGGAAGATCTGAATTCAAATAAGGCACTTGCTAATTGTGTGGCCCTCAGCAACTCATTCAATGTTGGTTTGTCTCAGATTCCTCAATTGTAAAATGGGAGTAATAATGGCACCTACTTCCCAGAGTTGTTGTGAAGATCCAGTGAGATCATATTTGTAAAAAGCTCTTAGCCCAATGCCTGGCACATAATAGGTACTGTTGTTTAGTTGTATCTGATTCTTCATGACCCCATTTGGGGTTTTCTTGGCGGAGATACTGGAATGGTTTGTCATTTTTTTCCCCCAATTCATTTTATAGATGAAGAAATAACATCTAGAGTCACAAGCTGGTAGGTGTCTGAGGTTGAATTTGAACTTAGATCTTCTTGACTTCAGGCCTGACTCTATCCACTGCACCACCTAACTACTCCCATAAGTACTTAACAAATACTTAGTCTATTTTACTTCCCCTTGCAGTTTTCAAAAGGTGCACGAGTGCATGACATGTTTTATAGCCACCTAGTCCTAAGGAATGAAGGAGACTTTTCAGACCCAGCCCACTAGTAGATGAACTTAGGGCTCATCCATCATTAATGCTATATTTAGTTATAACCCTGGGAAAAGGAAGGGAAAAGAGAAGGGAACTAGTATTTATTTAGTACTTACTATGTTTCAGGCATTATGCTAAGTGCATTACACATATTATCTCATTTGATCCTCCTAATAGTAGCCCTGCAAAGTAGTTTGGGATTGCTCCTTACATTTTACAGTTTAGGAAACTGAGGTTAAATGATTTACCCGGAGTCATACAGTTACCATGAGTTTCACAGATTTGAATTCAAGCTTTCCTGACTCCAGATCCTATACACATCCAAAATGCTACTTAATTGTGTGGCAACCAGGCATTGGCAGGACCAGTCCTATAGAGAAACTTTGTCAAGTCTGACTCCATTCTTCCCAGAGAGTGAGATTCTACAGACAGACTGTACCCCTAAAATGCTGGGGGGAAATGTTTGTCTTTTTGTTCTTGGTATATCTTTGAAGTGAATATTCCTTCATAAAAGTTAATTGTGATTAATTGGGTTAAATGGAATCTGAATGCTGATTACTATAACTTAACAGTGGTGTAGAGGCCACCAGAATGAGGGATTGAGTCAGAGAACATTGCAGAGAACACCCTCAATCCTTTAGAGGAGTCCTAAGCCACCTGCGGGCAAAGTTGGCTGGCTGGCCTCATTCTGAAGGAGGGAGGCTAGGGCACTCCCCATAAAGGGAATGCATTTCCCTCCAAGCCCACCTGTCTCCTGACTTTCTCTTCTCAGCTACTCAGGTTCATAATCTTGGCACTATCTTCCACCCCATATACTAAACAGTTACCAAATTTTGATGCCTTTTCTCCTTCACATATCTCAAATCTAGCTCCTTCTCTCCAGTCACACAGCTCCCATTTCAGGTTAGGCCCTCATCTCCTCTCTCCTAGACTATTGCAGCAAGCTCCTAATTGGCTTCCTGCCTCAAGTCCATCCTTTTACACTGCCAGAGTGATTTTCCTATGAGCAGTTCTCACCATGTCCGTCAGCTATCCAGTAAGCTCCACTAGCTACTTATTGCCTCTAGCATCAAATATAAACTCCTCCTGAAACTCTCAAAATCCTACACAACCTGTCCCTAGTCTAGCTTTCCATACATTATTCCTGTATTCAATAGTGCAGCCAAAGCAGCCTTCTCACACACGGCTCCCTTCATCTCCTTTCTCTGTAACTTTGCACTGTCCAGGGGGATTGGGAAAAAGGCTTCTTCTAGAAGTGAGATTTTAGAGGAAAGTCAGGGAAGCTGGGAGATGGGAGGAAGAACATTCTAAGCAGGAGTGAAAGCAAGTGAAAATGCAGAGCTGAGAGATGAAGTGTCTGTGCGGAGAATAGCCAGGAGGCCAGTGTTACATGTTTGGAAAGTATCCAGATAGGAATGATGTAAGAAGACTGGAAATATGGGAGACAGACAGGCTATGAAGAGATTTTAGCATTGATAGGGGGTTTGGTTGTTAATTCTGAAACTTATAGGGAGCCACTGGAGTACACTGAATAGCAGGATGACATGGTCAGATCTGGAAGATGACTTTAATTACTCCAGTGGAGTGAGAAGAGAGGCAGCAAGACCAAGGCCTCCACTAGGATGGTGGCAGTGACTGATGTGAGAAGAGCTTCTACATTAGAGATATTGTGAAAAAGGGGGAATTGAAAAAGCATTTATATAGCTCCAACTGTATATTAGATACTTTACAAACATTTGTCCTCTTCACCAAATCTGTGAGGTTAAATTAGATCAATTATCCCCATTTTACATTTGAGGAAACTGAGGCAAACAGAAATTAGCCGACTTGACAGGATCATACAGCTGGAAAATGTCTGAGGCTAGATTAATGTACTCAAGTCTTCCTGACTCCAGGACCAGTGCTCTACCCACTGCTATCCAGTTGCCTCAATAGGCTTTATCAATGGATTGGATATGAGGTAGGGATAGAAAGTGGAGTCCAGGATGAAACAGATTTAGAGCCTGGATGCTGAGAAGATGAAAGTAATAGGAAAGTTAGGAAGAAGGGAAGATTTTTTTTTGGAAAATAATTCAGCTTTGGACATTTGGAATTTGAGATACTTTCAGATATTCAGTTTAAGAAGTCCTATAAGCAGTTGGAGTTGTGAAATTGGATGTGAGGATGGACATTAGGGATGGAAAAAATAGACCGAGAATCATTGTCATTAAGATGATAACTGAATCCATGGGCACTGATGCGTTCACCAAATAATATAGTGTAGGAAGACAAAAGAAGATCCAGGACAGAACTTTGGGTGACACTCATAGTTAGTAAACATGAAGATTCAGCAAAGGTGACAGAGAAGGAACAGACAGACAGGTAGGAGGAGAATCAGGGTGATGCCCAACAATTAGAGAGAAGAAAGGAGGAGATGATGATCAACAATGCTTTGACTTCAGAGAAAAATAAAAAAGAGAAGGATTCAGAAGAGGCCATAAAATTTGGCAATTAAGTGATCATTGATAACCTTGGAGAGAATAGTTTCAATTGAATGATGAGATCAGAAATCAGCTTGCAAGTAACTTGTAAGGATAATGAAAGAAAAAAGAAATGGAAACATTTGTTGTAGATGGTATCGAGAAATTTCATCACTAATGGCCTGGTCCGTAGCTATATATATATATATATATATATATATATATATATATATATATATATATATATATATATATATATATATATATATATATATATATATATATATATACGTATATATATATATATATATGTATATATATATATATATATACGTATATATATATATATATATATGAATGGATGGATCAAATGAGTACTTTAAAAAAATTAATAGTTTATTTTTTCAAACTACATGTAAAGAAACTTTTCAACATTCATTTTTTGAAAGATATTGAGTTCCAAAATTTTTCCCTTCTCTCCTTCTGTCCCACAATAAGACAACAAGAGGTTATTACATATGTAATAATGTAAAACATATTTCTACATTAGTTGTGTTGTGAAAGAAGAAACAAAGCAAAAGGGAAAAAACCCCACAAAACTCCTGCAAAAATGAAAATAGTATGCTTTGATCTGAATTCATATTTCACTGCTTCTTTTTCTGGATACAGATGGCATTTTTTATCAGAAGTTTATTAGGATTGCCTTGGCTCACTGAACCACTGAGAAGAACCAAGTCTATCACAATTGATCATTGCATAATGTTGCTGTTAATGTATTCTTGGTTCTGCTTGTTTGGCTCTGCATCAGTTCATATAAATCTTTCTAAAATCAACTTGTTCATAATTTTTAATAGAACAATAATAATCCATTACCTTCATATATAACAACTTATTCAGCCATTCCCCAATTGATGGGCATCTACTCATTTTCCAATACTTTGCCACTACAAAAAGAGAGGCTACAAACATTTTTGTACACATGGGTCCTTTTTCCTCCTTTATGATTTTCTGGGGATACAGACCCTGGGTACTACTAAGTCAAAAGCTGTACAGTTTTATAGCCCTTTGGGCATAGTTCCAAATTGCTCATGGATGACATTTTCCATCACAAATCTATTGAAATTGTCTTGAATCACTGAATTACTGAGAAGAGCTAATTGTATCATAGTTGATCATCACACCATGCTATTCTTACTGTATACAATGTTATCTTGGTTCTGCTCATTTTACTTGTCATCAGTTCATGTAAGTCTTTACAAGGTTTTTCTGAAATCTGCCTGTTCATCATTTCTTATAGCACAATAATATTCCATAACAATCATATACTGTAACTTGTTTGGCCATTCCTCAATTGATGGGTATCCCTTCAATTTCTAATTCTTTGGTACTTCAAAGAGGAAGAATTTTTACATTTTTGTACATGTGGGTTCTTTTTATCTTTTTATGCTATTTTTGAGATGTAGTGCTATTACTGGATCAAAGGGCATGTACAATTTTATTGCCCTTTGGACATAGTTCCAATTGCTCTCCAGAATAGTTGGATCAGTTCACAATTTTACCAATAGGGCATTAAAGTCACAATCAAGTGGGTGTTTTGTGAGGATTGTGGAAAACATGGTTGTGTTTGTGGGCAGTAGGTAAGCAACTGGTAGACAAGTAGAGATTGAAGATTAGATAGAAGGATAATCTGCTGCAGAAAAAGTGTGTATGGAGTCTCTTGTGCATATGAAGGGGTCCCCTTGACAAAGAGAAGGACTACCTCTTTTGTGAAGAATTTAATAACAGAAAGCATCTAAGTGAAGTAAGATGGGGAGGATGGGATAAAAAAGAATCAGTTTATTTATTTTCAGCAAAATATAAAACAAGATTCTTTGATGGGAGAGAGGGCCCTGAGAAGTCAAAATAAATGGAAAACAATTTGGAAAAGGTAGTGTGAGAAAATAATGAATCAATCAAGGATGGCCTTGGGGCAGCGAGATGGTGTGGTGGATAGAACACTGGCTCTGGAGTGAGGAAAACCTGAGTTGTAATTCAGCCTCAAATATTTTATAGTTCCTAGCTATATGACTTGAGCAAATCACTTAATCTTAATTGCCTTCTAAAAGAAAAGAAAAAAAAGCTTGCCTTATTATAGCCAAGACCAAGCTGAGATAATGTAAGGTAATTTTTGAGTGAACCAGTCATCCTGGTTTTATGATTTTCTCCAGCTTCATTCAGTAGCACATGAGTAAAAAACAAAGGTACCAAATGGGAATAATCCAAGATTGAAATATGTCAAGGCAAAATTGGCCATAGGATAAGGAGAAAGGAGACTTGAGAGAAAAGGATAGTGTAGAGTTCCCAAAGGGGTCAAGATGAAGAAGTGAGGAGGATGTGTAAGGATGAAGAACAAGTTTTAAAATCACAATGGGAACGACAACAGATTGTGATCATATAAAGGGATTTTTTGCTTGTGATGACAAGATCAAGGGCATAACCATCTTTGTGTGTAGCTGCGATAGTATGGAGGAGAAGGTCATGGGAAATAAGTAATTGGAGCAATTGAGAGATGTCCTTGTTTCAGAGAATATCCACAATTATATTGACATTCTCTAGTGTGAGGTTAGGAGTTAGGGAGAAGAGAAATTGTGAACCAGGGATTTAACTCACTGAAGAAAGGATAGTGACCTGAAAGTTGGTAAACAATAGCAATTACACTCTTGATTGGGTGTACAAAGGGCATGTACAATTTTATTGCCCTTTGGACATAGTTCCAATTGCTCTCCAGAATAGTTGGATCAGTTCACAATTTTACCAATAGGGCATTAAAGTCACAATCAAGTGGGTGTTTTGTGAGGATTGTGGAAAACATGGTTAGGAATTAGGAAATAAGTGGACTTCAAAGGAGTGGTTAAGGTGTGATGGCAGCAAGGAGGATTCTAATTCCTTTAATATGAGTGAAAGTACAAACAGTGATTAAAAAAAAGGGTGACCAAGGAAGCTGTCTGGGGGAAGCCATCAAGAAGATAGTAAAAGTGGGAAAAGAAAAGATTTAAGATGAAAGCAATTTTGTTACCTATGGAATTCATAAGAATATAGTGGAGGGGATGGATAGCTCAAAAGTGAAATTTGAGTTGGAGGGGGAAACATAGAGGGGAATAGGAATAACAGGATGACCTCTACTTTTAATTAATTAAAAAGCATATATTTATCATCTACTATTTGTACAGCACTGTGTTAAGCATTTGAGATAGAAAATAATAGTGAAACAGTCCTTAAGTTCTATTAGAAGAACACATTTCCAGATAAGTAAAAACAAGACAAATGCAAACAAATCCACATTGATGTGGGTGCTTCTTGAACGATTTGGCATATAAGCTGAAATTTGAAGAGAACCTAAAGTTCCAAGAGTCAGAAATGAAAAGGGAGAAGTTTTC